>NC_056731.1:1103662532-1103962532 GCF_019279795.1 Protopterus annectens
TACCCTGCCTGTCAATACTTACTGCATAGTTTAGCTGTAGACACTGTGCTGTTTTTCCTTTCTGAATACCCCCAACTGTGTTTTATGTCCTGTAAGAGTACCAGCTGTATATGCAAACAAGGTACCTGTAAACAAACATTATATTGTTTATTTTAATAAGTAATGAAAACAACAAACAGATGTGCATTGTACTGTCCAAGGTACCACAAATGAAATTTAACCTCTGAAATCATTTAATTTATTTAGTCCCATTATTTCTTTATTCATCGGTTTATTTACTTATTCATTTCAGTTTGATAACCATGTAAGTGGGTGGCTGACCTTCTGAGTCCTAACCTGAGCTCCATGGTGCAAGACACAAACAGAAAATTGTAAATAGAATAAAGAATTATACTACTTTCTGAAAGAATGTCAACCAGTTTGGCTAAATGCAGAAGTGGAATTCAACCAAGAAAGTAGCTAAAAAGATATAGCAAATAGAAATGAGGTCAAACTATGTAACTACAGCTTTGCAGGCAAGAATGGAATTATTGCTTACACCTGAAATATTTATATGTATGTACATACGTAAAATATATAATTATCAATAAGCTGTTTAATAGAGTGACCATGTTAAGTACAGAAGGATCTCTCCATTTTTTTTTGTATTATGTGCAATGGTGTTTTTTAAACTGATGAGTATATATTATAGATAGATGTCTTGCATTGTTGTGATTCATCAGCAAATTGCCGCTTTGCAACAAAATCACACTTGCTTTTATTTGCAGTTTACACTGTTTCACTGTACACCTGTTACATTATATCAGAAATGTCTATCTGTACGTAGATATGATACTTATGAAACAGTGAAATTTATGACTCCACGAGAAACCTGCATGTCTGCTTACTTGCTTATTTATTTTGTAAAGTAAATGAAACTCCACTTTCACATGGTTAATGTGTGTCTGTTTACTTGTATATGTATGTATAAAGTTGTACTGGGCTAATTCTAATTAGAAACAGAAAGGTCTGTCTAGTGTATAGGAATATACATGCAATAAAAGCCATTAATTACTTGTGATTTCATGACATTTCAGTTATAACTGAAGGCATGTCTCTCAATCTTATAGTACAGAGAGAAATGCCTTGACAGAAACACTTAATTGGCTAAAGTAGTTACCAAAGTCCAAGATAAAAGAGTAGAGGACAGTAACTTTACTCAAAAGTGCTGCACAACACCAATAAGGTACAGGCAGAAGTTAAAGCCCATATGACCCAAAGATGACTAGTTACTCCCCAGAAAATACCCTCTACCTCTTATCCCCCCACTGTTACTAAAGAATGGGTCCTCACTGCACCCTCCAGAGCTAAGCACACTACAGCGATGAGCCCTGATAACATTCAGGGGTGCCTCCTATAGAGTTTGATAAATTACCCCTCAGGCCCACTAAAATGTCTATTCAGCCACAGCCTTCAGACAGACTTTGTCCCTAGGGAATACAGGACTGCAATGGTCATCCCTCTACATAAAGGTGGACCATCCTCAGACCCAGGGAACTACAGACCCATAAGTTGGGCTAGCCTTGTATTGCAGGCCATGGAAAAAGTTATCATGGATCTAAAAAATACATAGGAAATCTTCAAACACTGGACCCGTTCCAGTTTTGTTTCATCAAGGATAGGTCACACCTGTTAAACCCAGTGGACTACTTTGAGAAGGCCACTTGAGCCATGGATGATGGGCAAAAAAGTGCATACTGCCTACCTCAACCTAGTAAAGGCATTCAACACACTACCTCATGTACGTATTATAGACAAACTCAAAAATGTAGACATAAATAGTCAAATGGCTCATAGAGAGGACACATGAAGTTAGGGTGGTGGAATCCATGTCCAGCAATAGGCCTGTTACTAGCAGTGTTCCACAGGTCTCAGCACCTGGACCTCTCCTGTTTGGAATATACTTTTTTGAAGTCATAACAAATATAAGAGGGTTTTTGGGTGAACATTTATGCAGATGACTGCAGTGACTGATTCCTCCAAAGATGTAGATATCATTGAGGGGGGTCTGACAGCCAAGTAACTAGTGCCAGAAACTTAGCCTAAAACTCAGTGCCAAAAAGTGCATATTTATACCGTTTGGGAGGATGAGCACCCCTGCAAATTACAACATTGATAACACTGTTCTAAGAGTAGACCCAGTGGTAAGGGACTTGGGAACTCAGGTTGACAGTCATCTGAACTTTGATCACCATGTGTCCATGGTGGTGAAAAATCCTTCTATGAGGTATAACTCATAAGTAAGGGCAAGGCATCCAAATCTAAGGAGATCATACTCCCAGTATGCTTGGCCCTCATTAGACCAATAATCAAGTACAATGTACCCTCCGGCTGACCAGGCATTTGTAACAACTATAGCAGCCACAGAGATTCTTCATTAAAAGAACACAGTAAGTGATCATGTCCTCTGTGGACTACCTCAAAGCCCTGTGTCTCTGTCTCCTGCAGATTTTTGAGGGCCAGTCTATACCTAGCATGCAAGGCCTTCTCAGATCCAGCCCTGATAGATATGCTACACATTCCCAAAACAAGCAGCACAAGAATTACCCAATCTAAGGATCTAAACCTTGTGCGTGACATAAGCAAAACAGGGAAAAAAAATCGCTGATCCACAAAAAACAAACAAAAAACATATGCAAACACAACGCAACGTTTTGCCCCAGACCACCCTACTTAACTATACTAACTCTGAGATCGCACCACAGTGGAGGAAACGTCAAACTCCCAAAAACGGGCCAGCTATTTTATTCCCTGGGAAATTGCTGTTCCGTGTTTCGCTATATAGTGCGTTTGACGTTTACGGGTTGATCAAAGAGCTTTTGCTCTTATCAGCTTTCAATAAGCTGATATAGTCCCAAGTATAAGCACTGGCAGAAAAACTTAGATATGCAGATAAATATAAAGGAAAACTACAAAATAAGCAATTTAGTGATGAACCAAAAAAGTTTCATAGAGAGTTGAGAAACAAGGCAAAAGAAATTGAAACCCCACCAAAAAAACAAAACAAAAAAAAAAAGCAAAATAGATACATTTTGGAGAAATGTCTATGAAGATCCTGTGGAACATAACAAAGATACTGAATGGATAGAAAAAGTAAAAGAAAGAATAAGAAGTTCAAATATACAGCATATGAAATGGGATGAAGTAATGACCATAGAAACAAAGTTAACAAACTAAAGTAAAAAGTTAACAAAATTAAGAAAAGATTATAATTGGAAAACCTCATGCCTGATGCAGTACCTAACTCCTGGCTAAAAGTATGAATGTCTTTATATGAATATCCAAAGTAGCAAACAAAAAATAAGCACTGCACAGCACCGTGACAGGTAAGTCCATTTCCAACAAAAAGCTAGCTGTAAATATTCACTGAAAAGACTTGAATAAAACAAGGTGGTGAGTGCATTCGCGATTAAACAAAATCGCTTCATCAGACCATGATAAAACAGCATTTCAAAGCACAGTTAAATAGCATCTCAATTACCATCACACCAGTCATCACAAGCTAATTGAGTTCTGTAAGAACAGGATTATAATAATTAAATAAGCAGTCACATAAAAAAATGCAGTAACAGAAATGGCCTCAACCTGGTCTGTGACATCAATAGGACTTGTTGGCGGGACAGATTTGTGTCCCAGAGACTCCCCCATCTGTGGAATAGACTCCCTCTCCACGTCAAGAATAGCACCTCTTTACCTCTTTTTAAGCGCAGCCTGGAAAACTGGATGGGAAATAGAAAATACATCCCTGAGATTCCACCCATGTCTCTGCTGGACAGGGGCATTAGGTGCTGTGTCTATACATGGGCTAAACTCTTGACTAGGTTTGTAAGGGCCTCAGGGCCAATAGCCTAGTAACTTCCTATGATCCTATGAAAGACAGTACAATAATATCCCCTCTGTCCCCAACCTTAGAACAAGTGAAACCAAACAAATAGTGTAGGGTACAGTATTAGTCAGGCCTATTTTTGATAGTAACTCTGAAGAAACCAGAGACTACAGTTATCAGGCATCTACCAATCCCCATGGGTGCCAGTTAACTGAGAGTTTTTTTTATATATATATATATATATATATATATATATATATATATATACATATACACACACACACACACATACATATACATCATCATCAGCCCCCTTTTTCTACATGGGGTCGGGGTATCATGTCGCCTACACTCCTGCCTGACTGTCGCAGATCTTTTTTCACACGATCCATCCACCTCTTTTCTGGACATCCTCACTTCCTCTTACCCTCTTCCTGTCTGTCCCAAATCTTCCTCACCAGATTGTCTTCTGCTTTTCTACACGTGTCCAAACCACCGTAATCTGTTCTCTTTGATCTTTTCTGCAATTGGAGCTACTTTGGCTTTTGCTCTTATGTCCTCATTTCTTTGTCTGTCTCACAGTGTGCATCCTGTCACCTTTTTCAGGCACTTCATTTCCATCACCTGTAGCTTCTTCAACTGTTCTGCCTTTACTGCCCAGGTTTCTGTACCATACAGTAGTACTGGTCGCACCACTGTCTTGTACACCTTACTTTTCAGCTTCTTTGGCATTCTTCTGTCATAAACTACACCTGATACTCTATGCCGGTTGGCTGCATCCCCTCTGATTTTAGCTTTGACCTGTTCATTCTGTTTCTGGGACTTCAAACCACTGCAGTACTGCCCAGATCAGCTTTCTTGGGACCTTGCCATATGTTTTCTCCAAGTGTAGGAATGCCCAGTTGGACTCTCTCTTCATCTCTAGCTTCTTCTCAAGTATCTGTCTCAATGCAAATATCGGGTCAATTGTGCTGCATCCTGATCTGAAGCTAAACTGCTCATCTCCCATCTTACATCCTACTCCTCTGTGTATCCATTTATCAATCACCCTCTCCAAAACTTTCATGCACTGTGATAGGAGTTTGATGCCTCTGTACTGCCCACAGTTGTGGATGTCCCCTTTGTTCTTGTACACTGGCACGAGTATGCTTATTCTCCAGTCATCTAGGATACGCCTTTCTCTCCACACTGCTATTAGTACCATCAGGAGCCATTTCTCCCCTAGTTCAGTCTGTATCTTTATCATATCTGCTGTGAGGTCATCTGAGCCTGCTGCTTTCCCTGACTTCATCTTCCTTAGTGCAGTTCTTACTTCTTCTAGGGTGGGCTCCTCTTCTTCTCTCATCATAGGTTGTTTCTGGAGCAGTACAGCTTCTGTGGGGTTTTCTTCATTTATAAGCTGCTGGAAATACTCCTTCCATCTACCTTTTCTCTGAGCTGGTGAACAGGTTGTTGCTGGCATCCCTTATGAAGGGTGTCTGACTATCTTCTTTATCCTTCTATCTTTGCCTTGCAACCTGATATAGTTTATTTGTGCCCCTTACTGAGTCACTTTCCAGAAGCTGGTACAGTGCCTCCAATGCCCTATTCTTTGTTATTGTAACTTCTTTCTTAGCTTCTTTGTTAGCCAAGCAGTAGTCCTTCCTAGCCTGGCCAGTCTTTTCCGTCTCACACTTCTTCCTGCAATCCTTTTTTCTTTTGATGACTTCCTGGACTTCTGCATTCCACTACCAGCTTTCCTTATGTACCTTATTTCCATACCTGGCTCAGCCACATATCTGTTCTGTAGTCCTCACACATGCTCTTTTGAGGTGCTGCCATTCCTCAACTCCATCAACTTCCTCTTTTTGGGGTGCTAGAGCCCAGAGCAATTCCTTGAACTGTTGTACTTTCTCTCCAGTCAACTTCCAGGTCTTCAGCCTGGTCACTGTTGACCTTAGAGCCTTCTCTGACCATTGCTTTCAGCTGATTGGGGCAACTAGTGGTTTATGCTGTGGGCCGACTGTTTCACATCATTAAAAACAGTGCCCTCTTTGGCAAATACCTCACAAAGTACTGAAAGTGATTCAGAATACCTTGGTGTTTCCTCAACAATAAGAACTCAGGTCTCAGTAACTCTAGCTACTCTAATAGACTGAAAGACCTGTCTCTCTACAAAAAGTTCCCTGCACATTCCTGAGGGGGTTATTTCCACAAAGTTCCCATGCTATGAAGGACCCAGCAGTCTAAGATGACCATCACCACAATAAAACTGATTGTAAACCTGTACTGTCACATCAGCAATACCAGATGGCATGACAAGTACCTTACCCAATGCATTCCGCACTTGTTACACAATACATTCCACATTTGTGAAATAGGCTGACTTTACATGTCAAACACAGTACTTCTCTTGAACCATTTGTAAACATTTTAGATAACTGTACAAATTCAGGACAAAACCAATAAAAACAGCAAATCCATTTTTCAAAAATGTGGTCTTTTCTCCTCCCCAAAGAAAAGTAATTATTATTTTCCTTCATTGTTTTGTGTAAGAAATCAGAGTTTCATTTTTCTGACCTTTTTATATCTACCAGAAGTAAAAACTATTAATGGGAGTCTGGGTATGTTATGTCATGCCTGATTAACATAAAAAATAATAATAAAAATCCATTACCTGGGTCAGTTGCAGTTCATAACGCATTTTTTCAGCCAATTTAGGTCCAAGTCATTACTCACAAAATATATTCATACCCAGATTTGTCTCCACATAGGCCTCAGCTTTAGTAAGAAATCTCATTAAATGACAAAGAAGAACATTCACAATTGGTGATCTTTAAATGTGTGCAATCATGTCCCTGTGCAATACAAGCACAAGCTATTTGCAATATTTCATTTATGTATGTATGTCTGTGTGTGTGTATACATGTATGCATGTACTTAATTTACTGAATCCAAAAAGTAATCTATTTTTAGTCATAAACCATAAAGGTCCAAAACACAAGCGCACACACCTCTCAGTTCTCCCAAATTTTTGGGAACACATCTAATTTGTTTTCAAATATTGTTCAGTCCCTCCTAAATCTGGAAATTATTTTGAGTGAATAGCACCCACTAAAAGAGTACTTTTTCCCTAAATATTTTCTGTTTGTCCATAATTCTCAGATAAAAGTTCGTGACACATACATATACACACACAGATTCTGCTGCAACATATGCAGCTGTTTCCCACATTAGAGGAGTGGGCCACTTCTTCCCTTTTGTCAGGCTCCAGATTGTTACAGAAAAAAAATCATGTTTATTGCAGTCCTTTGCAAAAACTCTTTACAATTAAAAAATGAGTGCACTCAACAAAACAAATAAAATTTATCCAACTGTCTAGTCAGTGAAAAGGATCTGTTGCCATGGATATGAACTTATCCACTACCTCTGTTACCAGCTTAGTGGATATGGGCATCCTGAGGCAATGTAGAAACCTAAGTAATAAGCCACACTAAAACCTTCCAACAATGATAACATAATCTCATCTGAGCTAAAATCCTGCCAGGCAAAACAAAAAGTACATGGTAAACCTAGAAAACCAGACTCCTGAGAAAAACAGGCAGTTAGTAATATAAATAACACTTATCCATTAACACACACACACACTGAAATTACCACACACTCAGAGTGTAGGAAAACTAACAACCTGTAAAAAATTAAACCTATAATACAAAGCTTTATACTATATAAACCAAACATGACATTCTATCACTGTAGTACCTCACAGGATGCACAGCAGCAAATCCCACCCCAAACACGCCTGCAAGCCGACGGAGGCAGCAGCTGCATGAATATTCATTTGTGTGCCTTAAGCAATGTTGATTTACGGACATACAAGAGCAAAATATGTTACACAAAAATATTCTAGCCTGGTTAAAAACAGGGAAAATGATACTCCTTTCTAAGAATGAACTTGAAAACATTTGTATAAGCTAATGAACAATAACTTCTCTTCTGACTCTATAACCTTAAATACGGGAAGTCACACAGACAGAATTTATAGCCATCAAAACGAAACTTCAGTCATGGCTTTTACACATTTAAGATGCACAGTATATTGATCTATTTCATTGCATGGACTTATGAAACTTTGATAAACAATATTGCAGCTAAGCCTTCACCAACGCCAAATTATAATCCCAGAAATAAAATGTTATGCACATTTTGAGAATGGTTCAAACTGTAAAGTCTGAGGATTTGTATTTCAGTGACAGTTACACCGTTAATGTATCCATGATGTGACATGTGAATTAACATGACTGCCATTCTTCTTTGCTATCCCCGCCCATTCTTCTTGCCAATCACTGCCGGCACGCCCAAACATGCACAGACCTAAACGCAAGGTACTACACTGATAAGAGTGCCCCAAACACAAGAGATGCCATCAGTAACACACAGTTTAAATCAGAATCTTCCAAACATAAAAACGTTCATTTACCTGTAACATCCAAGTATGTAGTCTAGTCTAAACAAGTCCCATTAACTCTTCGAGCAGCTATCTCTTACAAAGCTGACTGTTGCTCCAGATGACTTCCACAGACTCTACAGAGCAGTGTAAACAGGAGAATATAGCTATTATTTTATTTATTTGCCATTTGTTAACTGGGTTAGTCTGGCTGGGCAGGTCCCCTATTTCAGCAGAGACCTGAGGAGAAAAGCTCCAGATACAAAGAATCTGTAAAATTTACTCCAAAGTTCAAGTCACCTATAACAAATTGTGACAGCCATTTATAATCTCACTGTCACCAGCCACAAAATGTAGTAATTTAATTAAAACTAAAGCCTGCACTAACCTTTTGTCCAACCTTCCCGTATGACTCTGAGTTCCACAACTGAGCAGAATTCCGTAGAAAATGACACACACATTATTTCATAAAACAGCATATCCACTCCAAACAATTAAACCAAGCCTTCTCTCTCCACATGATGCACCTAGACAATATCTAACTTTGCTACTTTGTAATGAATGCATGAATAGATTACACTGGTTAACACATTCAGATAAATACATACATTGAAATGCATACGGCAATTTAATCAGCTCAGCATTTAAACCTCTCATTCAATGAAATGAAAGTCAATACCAAGCCAGAAACCAATGCAGTTAGCACATCATAAAGTTAGATATGTCCATTTTCACCTCTGCTGGCACCCATTGTTTAATCCAATATGTCCAGAAAGCCAAGGATGACTGCAGCAATTTTAGAATAATTAGCATGCAAACCGACTGACTCAGGCTTCTCTTACCACAACCTGAGAATTATATAACTATTTTTTATATATTTATTCAGTGTTGTAGTTAATGTACAAACTTTAAGAAACTGAATTTTCAGTGGATATTGATATCTGCAGAATATGATAAGCTACATATACCGTTGTAAGTGCCCTATTTATAGGCGTGTAATGCATTTGGAACAGATGTGAAAAAGTAATTTCAATGAAAATCTGGAGAACCACAAATATCAGTTGCTCAAGATGAGAGTTGAGAAACAGAGGATGGCATGAAAGGAAACACATTCATTTTACTGGTGTACTTTCCCAGCAAGAGTGAAAATCCTCTAAATGTATGAGTTGGGTAAGCTTACAGAAACTGGCATCTCAAGATGGCCTGAAACACAAAAGTAAAAAGTACATTAAAGTATTCTGACTGATATAATTTTGTATGTTGTAGTCATGTAAACATGTTATGGTCTTGAAATGCACTGACAGTGCACATACTGTCTGTATAAATACCATGCATATACACAGGGGTGGCTTGTGCTATAGGACTGCAGCCCTCCCACCTACAAACAAAAAGAAAAACAAACCGTGAAACAAAATTAAAAAAAAAGAAAACAAAAACATTACTTTCAGGAGTCCCAGAACTAACTCTGCGCAGATGCCCAGGAATCTGTGCGAAGTCAGACTGCCTGAGTCAGCAGTCCGGATACAGGGAAGGCATTTCTGCCCCGCAGATGCCTAAGAATCTGTGCGGTGACGACCGCACAGAACAGAGGAGCTCCAGACTGCTTCAGCAGCAGACAGGACCAATCAGGAGAGAGGTGAGGTAAGTTTTAAGCTCTCGTGTGGATTTCGAGCAGGTTTCATGGAGGGTGGACTTGTTACTGCTGCTTCATGGATTCTGGGCTTTCATCGCGGACTTGGATGTCGAATTGTACTGCTGCTTCATGGATCTCGAGCGGGCTACTTCATGGACTTGGATCTGGACACATTTAAACAGGTAGAGATGTGTGTGTGTGTGTGTGTGTGTGTGTGTGTGTGTGTGTGTGTGTATAATGCCCCAGTTGCTATATACTCGTGGCTAGAGCAAACTCATGGTGGTGTGGTAGGGAATACCTCAGGTTTGAACCCTGTACCTTGTATGCAGGTGTTAAGGGCCTGAATTCCCTACCCACCACCATTTGTAAAAAAATTTGCAGATTTTTGCCTCATATTTGATCTGTTCTATTCCTCGTAATATCTGTTATTTCTAAATGTTTAAATGCTTGATATCTGATGGTGCAGTGGTAGCATTGTTGCCTCACAGCTGCAGGTTCTTAGGTTTGATTCTTGGCTGGGGTGCCTTATGTGTGGGGTCTGCATCTTCTCCGTGTTTGTGTGGGTTTGCTTTTGTGTCCTCCCATGTTACAAAGAAATGTCTTCATTATTTCTTCCTGGGCCTCTGCTGAAAATTGTTTTTTTGTTCCAAGTCAGACTGTCCTGGTTAACAAATGTTAAATAAAATTGACAGGCATTTGAATTTCAGACATCAGGTTTCTGAATGTTTAATTCCTAACATATTTGATGGTGCAGTGGTAGCATTGTTGCCTCACAGCTATAGGTTTTCTGGTTTGATTCTTGGCTGGGGTGCCTTCTGTGTAGAGTCTCTATCTCCTCCCTGTGTTTGTGTGGATTTGCTCTGGTGTCCTGCCATTTTACAAAGACGTGTCTGCAGTATTTCTCCCTGGGCATCTGCTGAAAATTGTTTTTGTTCCGTCAGAAGTAAAATTGAAAGGCAATTGAATTTCAGACTTCATATTCTTCAGAAAATACATAGTAACACAACCTTTTTATTCAAGCAAATTTCTAAGTTTATAAGATGAATATTTGAAATTTGTCCCTATTTTTGGGACTGTATTCCCCCATTATTGGCTTTGTCCAGGTTTTTTGTGCTAAGGTTGACCGCTATGGCAAGAACTGAATTCACTGAATATGTTTGAGGGCTGTATTCCCTCATTACTGGGTTTGTCCAGGTGATGTTCATCGTGTTTCACTGTTGCAGTCATTACAATTGGGTTATCCTGCTGGCAGGCTACCCGCAGTCAGCCTGAATTCCAAAGTCCTGGTCCGGCGTCGGTTGCTGTCACCTCCTCCCTGACGTCAGTGTGCCAGGGGTATAAAAGATGCAGCCGGCGCCATTTTCTTCAGTCTTTCTTGCCACGCGGTGCCCGAAGCAAAAGCAGTTCGCAAATGCCGGTAGGCCAACTCCTGAGATTTTCAAGTTTGAATTTCAGATCCGAAATCTTCATTAAAGCTAAGTACCCCATTGGGGAAACTTTTTTCTTGCTCCAGACCGATGTCAGAAAAAGTTAATAATTGTTTTTCTTGTGGGAAGCAAATACCTCATAAGGATTTTCATTCTTCCTGTATTCCTTGCCTAGGCCCTGATCACGATGTTGCTAGTTATCGGTTTTGTGCTAGATTTAACCAAAGCACTATTGAGCGTCGGTACGATTTTGCATTTCATTATTTTGGCAGAAGATTTAATTATATAATGCCATCGGAACAGCTGACTACTGGAATTTATAAAAAACGCAAAGACAAAGAAAAGGACAGGCATCCGAGGTCCAAAACCGACGACGAGGCTTCGGCTAGGCCAGTCGCTGGTTCTCAGTGAGGCACTTTCGCAACCCCTGACGCCCGCTACCTCAGAGCCACAGGCTGCTTCTGACTCCCATGTGGAGCCGACTAGGCCACTGGAAACTCAAGGTATTGGATCCTCTGAAACTATTCCCTCATATGGGTCCGGGGCCGCTGAGCAGGCATCTGCTTCTGAGGGTGTTTGCAGGCCTACACAGTTATATGTAAAAATGACTTCAGCTTCAAAGGCAAAGACTAAAGCACCTCCAAAGACAAAGAAACAAGTACAACATTCCCATGGACAGGCCTCCATGCCTAAAAAACAGATGCTTACAATGGCCGAAGACCTAATTACTTTGATCAGGGGTTCCCATCCCTATCCAGATAAGAGACCTAGGCAAGAGACAGAATATGAATCTTCAGATCAGGTTTCCATTTCCTCTGATTCCTCTTCTGAACAGGAATACTCTTTTCCTCTTTATGAGGATTCTGATGCTGAAGAATCTATCCCTTCAGCCTCTCCTCCTGAAGATTATTCTTTTGGGGAGACCCTGCATACCATGTGGGAGCATTTTCATTGGGAGAGCCAAGATTACTCAGAATCTAAGAAAAGGCTCCGAGATTTTCTTTTACTACCTCAGCACAGGCCCCTTGCTATTCCTCCTGTTTTAGACATTGTAGATGATGTATTTATAGAGTCCAGTGTCACTCCTGACTCTTTACCACCAGCTCCTGTTAAGTCAGACAGATACTACAGGAGTCCTGATTCACTTAAATTTCTTTATAAAAACCCTGCTGCTGACCCAGAAACTATATCTTAGGTCAAGGCATCCACTGCAAAAAAACCCTATCCCCTCTGATAGGGATTCAAGGGCCCTGGACAGATGGGGGGAAAAAGATTTACACTTCTGCTACCTTGGCTGTAAGGGCCTTAAATTGTCAGTTTCATATGCTTAAATATCAACAATATCTTATGTCACTACTAAAACAGAAAATGTTGACAAATTCCGAATGTGCAGAAAACAAAGAAATGCAGGATTTATTGCATGCAGCTGAACAAGTGGGAAAGCATACTTTGCAATTTGGTTTTGATTCTGTGGAGGCCTCCTGCAGGGCCGCTGTTACGGGTTCTGTCATTAGGAGGCATGCTTGGTTAAAGGAACAGAATCTGCTTGATCATGTTAAAGCAAAACTATTAGATGCTCCATTACAGCATGATACCTTGTTTGGTGTTAAAGCAGAAGAGGTGTTGAAGAAAATGGAGGACAAAGCTAAATCTATGCAAACAGTCAAGGATTTCTTACAGGTACAACCTCCCAGATTTAGCAGGAACTGGCCTGCAAAAAAATTGGTCCTTTCCAGTGTCAGACAGGCCACAAAGAGGCAGATACAGACGCCCCAGAGGCAGATCCCAGCCCCAGGGCTCATACAGGTTTAAACAATGGGGTGCTTCTACCTCCAAAAGCGGAGAAGATAAATCACAGCCATACAGGAAACAGTTTCAATGGCTTTCCCCTGCCAGCACCAAGCACTTATCTTCTGGCAGCCACTTTAGGGGGAAAACTAGCACTTTTTTCACAAAACTGGCACATGATCACCCAGGACAAATGGGTCCTGAATATAGTTTCTCAAGGCTACAGGTTCCCTTTTCACACCCTGCCAAGGGCAAACTAAATGCCAGACCTGCCACACGACCAATGGGCAGAGGCTCAGAAACAAGTTTCAGCCCTCATGGACATGAGGGCCATTCAGCGAGTGCCACAGCAAGAGCAGGGATTAGGATTTTACTCAAGACTCTTCTTGGTGCCCAGAAAGGACAATGCATAGAGACCAGTACTGGACCTGTCTATTCTAAACACATTTCTGGATATCCCGAAATACAAAATGTTGACTCTGCAGCAGTTTCTGCCCATGCTGGACAAGAAGGCATGGTTTGTGACTTTAGACCTAAAAGAGGCATACCTGCATGTCCCAAGCTGACATTCATGCAGAAGATACCTCAGATTTATAGCTGGCTCAATGCACTACCAATTCTGTGCACTGCCCTTTGGCTTATCTACTGCGCCCAGGGTCTTCACAAAATGCCTGGCACCAGTAATTGCATTTTTCAGACAGAGGAATACAGATTTATCCTTACTTGGACGATTGCCTTATTCAAGCAGAGGACAAGGACATTTTACTACAGCATCTGGCATTTGTAAAAAGATTACTAACATGCCTAGGGTACACAGTAAATGAAATATTCCTGGGTGCAAGCTTAAATACAACTGCCCAGATGGCTTATCTCACGCCAGACAAACAAAGACAACTGACTCCTTATTTCAAAATGTTGGCAACAAAGACCCAGTTATCTGCAAAAAAAAATTCTGCAGTCTTTGGGCTTCATGGCATCCTGCATTCTGCTAATTCCATATGCAAGACTGCATATGAGGAAACTACAATGGTATCTAAAAAGTGTTTGGACTCAACATTGCCACAGCCTGGAAACAATAATTACCCTCATTCCCTGCCTGCAACAGGAGTTTCGATGGTGGGCAGAGGCCTGTCACCACAACAAGCGACAGCCTTTCACTTTACCCACAGCCAGGCAGACATTAACAAGAGAACATCAGATTATGCTTGGGGGGCCCATATGTCAGGAAGATGTATTCAGGGCACATGGTCTGCAAGCCAAATTCATCTACATATCAATCAAAAAGAGATGCTAGCTGTTCAAAATGCCCTGACAGCCTTCAAAGATCTACTTCTTCCAGGACAACTATTGATAAAAACGGACAATACTACAGTCATGTGGTACATAAACAAGCAGGGAGGCACACATTCCTACCCCCTCTGCAGACTAGCCATGACTTTGTGTGAGACACAACATTGACTTACCAAGTACATCTGCAAGCACAATACCTGCCAGGAAGGATAAATTCTCTGGCAGACGAACTAAGCAGAAACCTAATGGATCCACAAGTCTTCAGCATGATAACAAAGAACTGGGAATGCCCGGACGTAGACCTACTTGCCTCGCCTCACAACTGCCAACTACAGAAATTCTGCACAAGGACTTATCACAAGCTAGCATGGAAAGTGGATGCTCTATCTTTCGGCTGGAAAAACTTAACAGTATATGCCTTTCCCCCACTGCCTCTCCTCCCCAAGGTACTCCTAAAGGTCAGACAAGAGAAGCCAAAAATGATACTGATTGCCCCAGACTGGCCCCGCCAGCACTGGTACCCAATCCTAAAGAGCTTGTCTCAATGCCCAGCCTGGACATTGCCTCATATTCCTCACTTATTGACCCAACAAAACAATCAGATCCTGCACAGCCATCTCAGGACCTTAAACCTGGCAGCATGGTGGATAATGAACCATTCGAAACACGCCTCTGTCTAAAGCAGTGATGGATGTTATTTTGGAGGCCAGGAGGCCTAGCACCAGAAAATCTTATGCAGAAAAGTGGAAGAGATTCTGTGCTTGGAACCAGACACAAGGAATTGACATGATTGTACCAAATATTCATCAGATTTTACAATACTTAACTGAGATGCTGGACAAAGGCCTATCCTTTTCCTCAATTAAGATTCATGCCTCTGCCATTTCAGCTCACTACAATACAGAACAACCTCTATTTTCTCATCCATTACTAAGGCAGTACCTCAGAGGGGCCAAAAACATAAGACCTCCAAGGAAAGCGCCAGTACCTGCATGGGACCTAAATTATGTCTTGGAAAAACTCACACTGCCTCCTTTTGAGCCAGCCTCTACAGCGGATATAAAATTCCTATCTTGGAAAACAGCTTGCTCCTAGCAATAACCTCTGCAAGACGAGTCTCAGAGTTACAGGCACTCATAGCTGTGGAACCCTTTATCATTTTCCATCAGGACAGGGTTTCTCTGAGGATAAACCTGACACTTATGCCTAAGGTAGTGTCCAGTGTGGCCCTGAATCAAACAATTCATTTGCCTACCTTTTATCCAAACCCACAGAATAAGGGTGAGAGACTTCTGCATTCTATGGACATTCACAGGCAGCTACGCTTCTACTTGGACAGAACCAAAGCTTTCAGACAGACTGAGCAACTTCTAGTGGCATATGCTCCAGGATCACAAGGAAAGGCCATCTCAAAGCAGACTATTTCAAAATGGATAGTCCACTGCATTCATTTCTGCAATTCACAGCATGGCAAATCAGTGCCTAAGGGCATTAGGTCACATTCAACCAGAGCAGCAGCCACTTCAGCAGCCTTCCTCAGAGGAGTACCAACCAAAGACATCTTAGAGGCTGCAACTTGGAGTTCAGTGCATACTTTTACAAAGCACTATCACTTACCTCTCTACTCTAAATCTAGAGCAGGCTTTGCCACTGCAGTTCTGCAGGGCCTCATAGCCTCTCCTAATCCTATTTAGCCCCAGCTGCCCAACCTTAGCTTTGGGATTCTACCCAATTGTAATGACTGCAACAGTGAAACACGATGAACATAGTACAGTTGTGTACCTACCATATATGTTGATGCTCGAGTGTATTCACTGTTGCAGTCCAGGTTACCCATCCACCATCCCCCTTTCCTTTGCTGGGCCTTATCTGTACTTCTCTATTCTGTACAACCTATGTGGTGTATTTGCTTATAGATGAAGGTAGAGTTTTACTTTACTGCATGCATATTTATTGGCATAAATTAGCCTACCCTTTTGGGGGCACCTGACATATGGGGCAAGAAAAACTGAAGAAAATGGCGTCTGCTGCATCTTTTACTCCCCTGGCGCACTGACGTCAGGGAGGAGGCGACAGCAACCGACGCCGGACCAGGACTTTGGAATTCAGGCCGACTGCAGGTAGCCTGCCAGCAGGATAACCCAATTGTAATGACTGCAACAGTGAATACACTCGAACATCTACATTTATGGTAGGTATACAACTGTACTTTTTGTGCTTAGAGGTTGACTGCTATGGTGAGAACTGAATTCACTAAATGATAGCCATTTAAGTTTCAGTCTTCCTCCTCTTTCACAAAGCAGCTGATTTGGCGTAGTGGTATGTTGCTCTGACTGTTTTGTACAGGGACCTTGGCAGTAAAATGTATGGTGGTAACCCAGCATTTTTCTTTCACAAAGCAGTTGATTTGGCGTAGTGGTATATTGCTCTGACTGTTTTGCACAGGGACCTTGGCAGTAAAATGTATGGCGGTAACGCAGCATTTTATTCTAGCAACTTTCCAAGATTATACAAGCAATGTTTAATGTGTCCCTAGTTTTTGGGCTTTTGCCCCCCCCCCCCTCCAATAAATTTTGGCTTTTTCCAGATTTCTTGTGCTGCGAAGTTGAGATTCAGTTGAGTAGATTTTACAAGGAGCTGAGAGCTGCAGGGGAAGAGAAGTTTAGTGCTGCTTATGCTAAGTCTGTTTGCATTGTTAATAGCACAAGTTGTGTACTTGCTTTTGATGCAGAAGGCTGTGGGTTCTACTCGGGTGGATGCTGCCGTGCTGAGAATGTCTTCCTTGGCGAAGATACTAACTATGAGCCTGTTATCAGTTTGCCTTCCATTTCCTATTGCAATATTACTAGCTTATCATTTTTTTAATGTGAAATATAGGCAATTTATTCCTCAAGGGCAACAGACACTTTATTTTTCAATGAAACCATGAAATATAAAGGTGTTTGCTAGCAGCAACCTCTTCATTAGTTACAGATTTCTTTAATGTAGAATTATTTAGATGACTTTTATTACTTCAGAGATTGTGCATATTTACTGATAATGGTGGACTGTAGAAGTTTGAGTAGACTTTTATGATGGAAATGTTCTGAAGTGGGCAGTTTTGTCATGGGTGCATGCATTTTGTTTCATTGTTTACTGGAAAAATGTTCTGAATTGGGCAGTTTTGTCATTATTGGTGCATGCGTTTTGTTTCATTGTTTAATAAATTTAAAGCGCCCTCTAAGAACTGTACTGTATTGTACAAGGAATATAATTTAGTACAATCAAGAAGGTGTATCAAAGAGCACATGTATGTTTCATATGCAAGAGGACTATGATTTGAAAACAGCCCAGAATTAATATTTATCTGCCACTGGCAAAATGTATTTTCTTTAAATGTGGGTTTCAATGCTGTTTCAATGAGCGTGAGTTTCAAGGGAAGAGAAGTTTTAATGCTAAGTCTGTTTTCATTGTGAGACTGCATTGCTTTGTTTAGCAGATGTCTTACTGTTTGTGCTGTAAAATGCAAAATAAAACTTTCAAATGAAGTCCACATCATCATAGAAGTAAAGCAGTATGCACATTAGTGTTTATGGTAAATGGAGTGAAATAGCCAAGTAATGGATCATTGGAATGGCTGTAGGGGGTAGGCTCCATTCGACCATGTTGTGAGGGAGAAGGGCGGCAAACTCAGACAGCTCCAGTTTAACTATACCTCCCAACTGTCCAGATTTTCAAGGAATGAATAGATTTTTGCTTCTTATTTTTGGTTTGTTCCTCATATAATTTGTGGTTTATTGGCAAATCATGTAGGAATTAAGTCACTAAATAATGACACACTGAGATTCAGACTTCATAACCTTCAGAAAAATGCATGCTAAAGTAAGACCTGTTATTCTATCAACTGTCTCAGTTTATACAAGAGCAATTTTTAGTACTGTTTATATGTTCCCCCAATATATTTGGCCTTGTACAGATTTATTGTATTAACAGGTTGAGAGGTACATGCAGATAAATTGCTTTATAGAATTAGGCATAGCCAAACTTCTCAACTGTCCCCGATTTTGGCTCAAAATGTTGCTCTTCCCCCTAATAATCCCTCTGCAAAATAGCAATTTTGGAAGAAAACATGGAGGGTTTACAATTAAGAAATAACTGTAATAATTAGAGTTATAGATTACTTTTATTTTAGAAATGCATGTAGATTCTTTTATTTTGTCAGCTGCTCAAGTTAACAGTATTAATATTAAAGTGTCTCTTCTTTGACAGGTTCCCAGCTGTATTGTGTGGCTATTTTATATTTTTGCATCACATTTTTGGTCCATTTTTCATAAAATTGTTTTGTTTTTGGCAAATTAGCGACAAATCATTAAAGACCGAAGTTAGAAAATAGTGGCTGACATTTGAGTTTCAGATTTCATACCCTTCAGAAAATTCATACTAATGCAAGACCTATTCTATTATCTTTCTAAGTTTATAAGAGCAATATTTAAAATATTTTTGGGTCTTTGTCCCACTTCTATGTATGGCTTTGTCCAGATTTCTTGCTCTGAGGTTGAGAGGTATGACAAATGTGTCAGGGCCATCACAGTCAGCCAGATACATTTCAAATTGTGACATACTTGTTGCACCCCACTCCCCCATGTAGTGACTCTGGATGTGTCTAAGCAAGGCAAGGAGTAGTTATGCAGTGTAAATGTGCAGAGTATCCCCCCATCCATGGTAGACACAAGTACTACAGTGGCTTTTCATCTGCCCTTGATTTTGCAGAATGGCCTGGTTTGTCATATTTTTGTACTGTTGATTTATGCTTATTGCTCAAAGTGCCTGTTGCTCAGTGTTTATGTAGCAATGCTTTAATGACCATCAGGTAAGCTTGTCTGAGATCGTAAGATGCAAGTAAGCTTTAATAAGCATACTGTTAAAGAATTTCCAACATTGAAAGCCTTTCTGTTGTTGCCATGCAGAGAATACTTAACTAGATAATGTATAAGCCTTTGGTATTGAAATGCATATGACAGTATTTGTGATACAGGACAGGATTACATTATTTTAAGAAGCTCATTACACTTGTTGGAGACTTCAGTCATCTCTGCAGGCTTTACCCGTAAACTAAACAGAATGCCAGTCGTGTGGTCCATAACCTGTACAGTAATCCTTTAAGCAATGTATCTCGAGCTTGTTTCTTGTTTGCTTTTCATTTTTTTACTTTGATCATGTTTTCCCCATGAAACAAGTAGATAGTTGTCAGGCAGCAGGTCTTTTTTGAATAAGAAACATTTTTACAAGTGGGGGCATCACAAAGATTTCTACTTTCAGTGTGTTACTTGGTACTTTAATAAAGCTGAATATAAATTATAATTAGAATTGCAGTGCAAGGAGAAGTGGTTTGAGTTGAGTGCTGCTTGTTTTTCTTATACTTGATTTTGACTGGCATTCCAGTAATGTATTTAAAAGGTAATTTATTTTTTCATGCCTCAGAACCTTTTTGTTTCCATCTAGATATTAAGTAAGCTGTCATGCAGCCAATGCACTGAAATATTTTTATTCTTCTACACTTCATTTTGTCTTGATTGGACTCTCATAATGACGGTTTGGCACCCAGGGCAGTGTATTTAATTAAAGTTAGTTTTTATGGTTTTGAGCATAGCTTCTCCCCTTTCTAGTTGGCCACACCACTTCCCATTGACCCCACCCATTCAGCTGTCTCCTGCAGCCCCCCTTTGATTTGAAGTCACCAGCCGCCACTGGGCCTTACACAAGCAAAACAAAGCTGTAACCATGTTCCCAGTTCTAGAAATGTTTCAAAATGATGCCAAATGCCTGAAAAGCTGTACAGTTTAGGAAATTCCTGTCTAGTTTTTTCACTAGCATTTCATCAAATGACAGAGCCCACATGAAGGGTGGATGTAGGATTCTGCTCAAGAGAAGGGTGTCTGAAAAGTAGTTGTAGTTCTCCTAGAATCTGTCCACTTGACCCATATTCCAAAAATACAGCCTTGATAATTACCCATTACCTGGATTATATTCTTAAACTCTTCTCTAATTTAATTCTTCCACCTGCCATTAAGCATTCTGTCATATTTCCTATGTCCAAGCTCTCTACCCCCCAGCATCCTCCAGAACTAACATCCTGTAGTCATCCAGCTACTCAAAACAGTTAAAATATCTGCAGTCAGATCTTTAATTACAGTGACATATGGTCTATTGTCTCAGCTTTAGCAGGCATCACTTAAGTCAGAAATAAGAAATGCTATATTTAGCAAAAAGGAGAATGGCTTGTTAACTTATGTGGCTTTCATAAATGAAGAGAGCCTTTAAATCTCTACATAATCTTCTTATTAACACTGAACAAATAAAAATGCAGTTCAGATGAATAAACATGAACTTTCATTAAGACATTAAAGTGAAAGATAAGCTCTTTTGTCTACTAAACTATTTTCAAGAGCTATAGATTTCTTCAGATCAAGTTTCATAGTTGTTTTCCTTTTTATTAACAATTGTAAATGCTAGAGGTGTGAAGGGGAAGAAAGAGGTAATTGGGAACATATTTTCTGGGAGTGTGGTGAGTTGGCTGACTTTAAGGACTCCCTGCAAGATGCACTGTCAGAGATGCTAGGTGGGCAGATTGGTCTGTTGAGGGAGATGATTTTTCTGAGGTATGATACAGAATCAGAATTGCCTAGACATGGTAAGGCCTTGCTGTGTCTAATAATGGTGGCTGCCGAAAAAAGCAATTACTAGGAAGTGGAAATCAAAATCCAAACCAACTACACTGGAAGTAGTGAATATAGTACCAGAGATAAAATAACTGGAATTGAGATCTCTAGAAAAGGGTAGAAGCAAATTACACAAGAAAACATGAGAATTGAGGGAACAATACATACAATGGAAAATGAGGTCTAAAAGGGTGCAGGACTTAAATGAGCTATGTAATGATTGAGCAAGAAAGATTGGGTAGATTTTAAGTGATGCATAACGTTTGCAACTGGCAGTGTCAGTATGGTTTGTGATGTAAAATACTGCGACTAAGACTGTGTCGGTGAGGTTTGTTTTCATTTGTATAAATGTATGATTGCCTGCGTAGTAACTGATGGTTTAATAAAGATGTTTCTTGTTTAAAAAAAGGCAGGAATTGAATAGTTTATGTAATATTGCTTAGGTTAGATGATATATAGCAATATATGTGAAGTATAATGTTTATGTTAACATAGTTTGATTATTTTTATATGAATGTAAATTTGGGGTTCAGGCAGCTAGACAGTGAAACATTTCCCTGTGGTACATTTGACTGGGGACACATGGCTGAAGTGACATTCAGCTGCAGAGAAACATGGCTGTTTGCAAATTCCCTGTGGGCAATGAGAAGCACACGCTGCCATGCTGACAACTTTAATAACCAAATGCATAGTGGCAGAAGAAGTAATGAGCGTTGTGCTCAGTGTACAGTACATACTTATGTAACTGCAACATGTAATAGTGTGCTACAGCATGGAGGAAATCTTGCAGGCTACTGTAGTCACATTTATGCTCCAGTATACGTTTTAGGCAATGTTCCCTAGACACTGTGAAGTGGGTAGTGGTCCACACACACTGATTATAAAGGCACTGCCCATTGTGCAGTGCATTTTTACTGCCACTGACATGCCCAGTGCCCAGCCTCCTGCTGATGCCTGCCGTCTCATGTTCCCTTGGGGACCACGGACATTGTTTTCCCCCTGTGCATTTGGTTATTGAAGTTGTGAGCATGGCAACACATTCTTCTCTTTGCCTACAGGGAATTTGCAAACAGCCATATTTCTCTGTAGCTGAATGTCACTTGAACCATGTGTCCCCAGTCAAATGTACCACAGGGAAATGTTTCACTGACCAGGTGCCTGAACCCGTAAATTTGCCTATGTCACAATTGATAATTCAATAATCGTGTTTGAAGAAAAAAAAAAAAACGTATGGGATTTGATGAAGATACACCTAAAAGGTTCAAGAAGCCTCTCAAATAATATACATTTTAGGCAATTGCTAGCCGATCTGATACAGATTGTTTTAAAGCTGCACTGCCACAAAGGTCTGTTGTGCGATCTATTCTGTTCTCTGTATTCATTAACAGCTTTTCCCTAAACCTTCCAATGATTCATCTCACTATGTATGCCTCTGACATTCAGCTTAAATCGATATGCATAGAGTTAAACAATTCCGGAATGACTTCAGTAAGCTCTGGAACATGTTGGCTACTAACAAATCCATAATAAATAAATAAAAAACTGCTATTGTGTCATTTGGCACACCACAACAGGGGAAGGATATATCTGTCTTATAAATATATGGCCCCTGAATACCCAATTTTCTCAAGTCTAGCAATGTAATATCTTGAACTGTTACTGGACTTATCCCTTTCTGTCATATTTTCATATAGAGGCCACTGTAAAAAGTTACTCAGATATCTCAGATACTGCTGTGAACTGTCCAGCCTCCTAAAATGTTAAGTCAGGAAAGATTTAATGTTCTAATACCCAAGAAGTCTGAACACATTATTTCTCTCCATCACTGAATTTAATTCTCAACACAGCAGTATCCTACTTTAGACCATGGTCAATTAAATGTGTCATTTAATCTCACTGTCTGGACACTTTAAGTATGACTCAAAGCAAGGCAAGCAGACTTCCAGTTAAAACTAAGCACACCCTACTTGTGGCCTTGGAAAACTATAAAATTTGTACTTACAGTATTGACCACTGCTAGCCAGTAAACAATGAGAAAAATCTTACAATTACCCATTAAACTTACAGGATCAAAGGGCTTTTAATCTTATAAGGTCATCCTTCAGGTTAACCACTTGTGGAAAAAAATAACTTTTCTACAATCTCACTTGCTGCCTGGAATCCATGATCCCATACACTTAGAAATTACATGTACTGTAATTGCTTTCAATTAAATTGATTGAGCTGTTGAGGGGTGTATATGCATATATAGTTCATTGTTTTAGGGACCATGGCTAATGGCTGTGTACTCCTTCATTATCTTGGTCCTTATCTCCATGTCACGGCAGTTAAAGTTGCATTGTTGCTACTCTTGAATTAATATTGTTACTCTTTGTGTCTCGTAATCAATAATTATGTCCCTCAACTGTACATATTTTTTAATCCTAGATGTACTTTACTGTAGAGATTTGTTGTGTATTGTTTATTTATGATTGCCTTGTTTATTATGGTTGCCTTTTTTCCCCTGTGGTCTAGGTTATGGTTGAAAAGGGTCCATTGGGTAGTTCACCTACTTAGTTAGCAAATAAATAAATAGAATTATTGCTCATCAATCCTTAATGCATAGATACTACATGACACAAGTACATCTGTTGGTAGTCACTAATATTCTGCTATATAGAGATAAATGTTATTCTCTAGCTACAACACAAAAACATGCAAAAGTTAAATGGAAGTCATTTAGATCTGATGAAGTGTCTGGAGAGAGCCCAATTCTCAGTGTACTTGCCAGGTGTCAATAAACGTTTTAAGGAAATGGAAACATTCATGTGAATTCTGTAATAAGGACAAACCTACACAAACAGAAACCTCCATTTGCTACAAAGTTACTAGAAGATTCATGGCAGAAAATTGCTGCAGGCTTATGTGACCTTGATTGGGAAAAGCCATATAGTGCATAAAGTGCTCATTTGTGAAGTATTATGAACAGGCCACTACAAAATTGTGGAAATTTGTATTAAAAACTGCATGAATATTTTGCAAAAGTTTAAGGGAAGATAGCACGCTTCAGCTTCAACCTTTCAGCCCTCAAACAGTTGTACATTGCAAGTCGTATTAATCACTTAAGTTACTAGACAAACGTGGTGTTATGTATAAATGCTTTCACTTTGAGATTTTCCTAACAAAAGTGCAGATTAACCTTTACACAGTATATCCTCAAGGCGTCTAAACATCACAAGTACTGTAAAACATAGATATATATAAGGCGTTTTCATTTGGGTACCCCACTGTAAACAGTTTGCAGTGAAAACCTAATTATCTGTGCCTGTTTTGCTGAAACATAAATTGATAAATTCAGAGAATGAACTGCTATCCCAGGAAATAGATTTAACAGTATAATTTATTTCCAAAACTGTTTAATTAAAAAGAACAAAAACTGCCAAAAAACGTGATAAGCTTACATGGAATCACTGAATTCAGCTCCTTTGTAAATACTCAACCTTTTCAACAGTCGGATAATCTAACCATCATATTTAAATTAAAATTTAGGATAAAGACTTTATCACAAAGAAACTCTCTAAGCAATATGGGACAAAACATGGTGGTCACTGCCTCACCAAGATAAATGGGGACAGTTTTGCCTTTATTTCTACGTATTTTTTTTTGTATTCTGTTTGCCACTGAAAAGTTGTCTGACTCACAGTTTTAACTTGGGGATCGGATGATCAAGAACACTTACATATAGTTTTTAGCCCCTTTACTTTCGTGTACAGGTCAGGTGTATTTTTATCGCCTAAAGGAGAAATTGTGGGCAATACTTAATAATGAGTTGAAGTAATTTATTTAGGAGGGAAAGAGCATGAGAGTCTGGGGTAATTTGATCCCATCATAGAACAAGGTGGTTCAGGATTGTATGATTTATGTGGATACTTTAGAGCAATGCAGTTAAGGCTCATGTATGTAACACAAGCTGAAGGTTTTAATCAGTGTGAAAAATAATGATGATGAAGTAGGGGGAATTCAAGAAATTGAGAGAGTGGAATTTTGCATATATATCCTTACAAGCATACAAAATGTTATATTTATAAAGTTGCAGAAAGTATTTTAAGAACTAAGTCAGCACTGGAGTGGAGAAAAGAGATCTTGCCAATAGGGATGACTGCAAGCAGAGATAAAGAAAATAGTCAAGAGGGGGCTGGAAATTACTGAAGAAAACTGCCAAAGGAATCAAAGTACTGCGGGCAATAGAGTGGGATAAGGTTAAGCAGATGTTTGGTCTACAGTTAGAGATTGCCTTAACTACTAAGGACTGATAGAATACAGGCAAAGAGAAAAGGATAGGGGAGTCCTAAGTTAAAAAGACCAGCTCTGACAGAGGTTTTAGTTGAGTATGGAACAGAATCTGCTGTTTAAAATAGGGATATAAAATATTGCATGTTAACTATAAGAATCAATCAGAGGAGATTAGGAAGAGACATTCCCATGTAGAACACTGGAAAGATGCAACAAAGTCCAGTAGGTTAGTATTTTTGCTTGGAAGAATTTACATAGGTGTTTTATACCCCAGGCAGACTTCAAAGATTTTTTTTTCATCAGGTAAACAGCAAATAATGGAGGTGTGATGGGAAAGATAGAGAGGTAATAGACGAAACTGTGAACATGTTTTTTGGAAGTGTATTGAGTTGGCAGATTTTAAAACTTCCCTGCAGTGTACTCTGTCAGAAATATTGGGGAAGCAAATGCTGTAACTAAGACATGATTCTTGTAAGCTGGCAAACATGATTATAAATGCATAGACATAAGGCCAGATTTGGTAATGTTTGCAGAAACTATTTGTGGACAGCGCAGCATGCTGAAGAAAGACTTCAATGTACCTAGTGTAGACATGATAGCAGAAGACACACTAAAGGTAGACCAAGTAATTAAGTATTCAGAGTGGGATAATTAGGGATACCGTACATGCTGCTCTGATTCCAAAACACATTGTGCATACACAACGCAACTCAAATGTGACAAACAGCCACATCTACTCCATTTCTGAAATCCTCAGTGCATACATTCCATACCACAAGGAATTCAAGCAAATACTATGGATTATTGTGAAATTTGTAGCAAAACATCAACAAATATATAAAAATGCAACCTGCTGTTAATATACTGCAACAGGCTGAATTGATGCAAGCCATAAATGAGGCTGTGGCTTGCATACTAGAAGGCAGCCAGCTAGAATCAGATCAAGGCTACAACTACACCATTTGTCAGACCAGCAAATAATTGACAGATATTGTCTAGACAGACAACCAGTGCAGGCTGTCTGCAGCATATGTGCTCCACACGTCTCCGCAGACCCTGTGAGGAAATCCCATCCCCCTTGAAACCAAAGTGTGTCTCAGCCAGGGTGTACTTGCATCTGGGACATTCCAGAGACACATCAGGGATACTATGGGAGCATTACAGATAGCTGCCAGTCGTATCCTGGCAAAATTCCTGGAAGCAATGTGCAGCAAGGTGGGTGACTACATACTTTCCATCCACCTCCACAGAGTGGAGTACTGTAATGCACTAATTCTGTAACACTGAAATCTTCCCATATGTAGTCAGAGCAATAGATTGCACACATGACACCAGTACATCCTGAAGCAGACCGATACATAAACAGAAAGGGATGGCCATCCATCAACTGCCAAGTTGTGTGTGCAGCAGATAACAGCATAACAAACATCAAGGTAATACATCTTAGATATGTCCATGATGCAGCTATTTGAAGGGAAAGTGGACTGAGGGCTACATTCCAGCAAGGTGAAATAACTGAGAGACTGCTACTGGGTAAGTACTGGAACACAGCTAGAATGTAAGCTAAGGATCCCCCTCCCAACAATATACATGCTGATCAAATGTGTTTTAATTCCCCACAACAGGTGACTGTGGTTGTCCATTTAAGCCATGACCCCATACCATGAACCATCCAAGCCTGCACAGGAGGCCTGCAATAAAGCACATGCAACAACCAGAAACAGCATAGAGTATGTGTTTGGTGTACTGAAAGCTTGGTTCAGATGTCTGGACACATCAAGGGATGCAGTGCAATGCACATCTGAAAAGACACCAAAGATAACAGTGTGCGCCATGCTGCACAACTTGCTAAGCAGAGCACATGGTGGTCTTCCATCTACAGGTGTGGGTGAATTACCCCAAGAACCCCAAATGTCTGCAGAGGACATCCAAGAGGTATTGGAGGAAGAGCAGGAGGACATAGTAGACAGAAGTCACAGGCATAGGCAGTGTAGTGTACCACCACAAGTGCAGACCCAGGCAACATGACAGCATCTGACCCAAATATTTAAGTCATAACAAGCCACACATAAATGAGTACACTGACTGAACATTGATGTTCAGGTGTTGTCCCACCACAGCAACACAAATTGCATCTAATGGTAAGTACCTACCAGTGGCGGTTCATGCTATTGAACTGCAGCCGCCCCAGCTGAAAACCAAAATAAAAAAAAATCCCGGAACTCACGCATGCATGCATGTATGGAAACTCGAATCCGGACTGCTGTTTAACCAGTCCGGATTTAGAAGAAGGCAGCAGTCTTACAGATGCCCTAGAAGTCTATGCGGTTACAGCCACATACACTGGAAGGGGATCAGTCTGCAAGGTCTATGGTCTATGCATGCCCGGAACACATTGTGTGTGTGTGTGTGTGTGTGTGTGTGTGTGTGTGTGTGTGTGTGTGTGTGTGTGTGTGTGTGTGTGTGTGTGTGTGTGTGTGTGTGTGTGTGTAAAATGCCCCAGTTAACTAAAAGCATTGAGATTTTTGCCTCATATTTTTGTTCTGTTCTATTCCTCATAAAATCTGTGGTTTTCTGGATTTTTCAGCCATTTGAATTTCAGACTTCATATTCTTCAGAAAGTACACGGTAACACAAAACATTTTATTCTAGCAATTTTCTAAGTTTATAAGATCAATATTTGAAATTTGCCCCTATATTTGGGGCTATATTCCCCCATTATTGGCTTTGTGCAGTTTTTGTTTTGTGCTAAGAGGTTGAGAGCTATAGGAACTCAATTCGCTGAATATGTTTGGGGGCTGTATTCCCTCATTATTGGCTCTGTCCAGGTGTTTTGTGCTAAGTAGTTGAGAGCTATGGTGAGAACTGAATTCACTAAATGATAGCCATTTAAGTTTTAGTCTTCCTATCTTTCAAGAAACAGCTGATCTGGCATAGTGGTATGCTACTCTGACTGTAGTGCACAGGGTCCTGGGTTCAAGACTTGTTAGTGAAATGCATGGTGATAGCACAGCATTTTATTCTAGCAACTTTCCAAGGTTATACAAGCAACATTTAAAATGTGTCCCTGTTTTGGGGCTTTTGTCCCCCCCTCCCCAATAAATTTTGGCTTTTTACAGATTTCTTGTGCTCATTTGCTGCAAAGTTGAGAGATACAGTTGAGTGTCAAGTGGATTTTACAAGGAGCTAAGAGCTTCAGGGAAAGAGAGGTTTAGTGCTGTTTAGGCTGAGTCTGCGTGCATTGTTAATAGCACAGCAGGTACTGTACTTGCTTTTGATGCAGAAGGCTGCGGGTTCTACTCCCCCAGTATGTAGATGCATTGCTGATACTGTATTATGCTGTACTTTTAAAGGGGGTGGATGCTGCAGTCCTGAGAATGTCCTCTTTGGCGGAGATACCTAGTAACTATCCACCTGTTATCAGTTTGCCATCCATTCCCACATTACTAGCTTATCATTTTTTTTTTAATGTAACATGGGTAATTTATTCCTCAAGGGCAACAGGCATGTTATTTGTAGATGAAACAATGAAATATGAAGTTGTTTGCTAGCAACAACCTCTTCATTAGTTATAGATCTCCTTAATGTGGAATTATCTAGATAACTTTTACTTCTGCAGAGATTGTGCATATTTACTGATACTGGTGGACTGTGGAATTCTGAGTACACTTTTATGATGGAAATGTTCTGAATTGGCCAATTTTGTCATTATTGGTGCATGCATTTTGTTTCATTGTGTACTGGAAAAATGTTCAAAACAATACTTTTAAAACACTGTCTAACAACTGTACTGTATTATACAAGGAATATTATTTAATACAATCAGGAAGGTGTATCAAAGAACACATGTATGTTTCGTGTGCAAGGGGCCTATGATTTGAAAACAGCCCAAAGTTTATCTTTATCTGCCACTGGCCAGATGTATTTTCTTTGAATGTGGGTTTCAATGAACGTGAGTTTCAAGGGCAAAGAATTTTTAATGCTAAGTCTATTTTCATTGGGAGACTGCATTGCTTTGTTTAGCATATGTTTGTTGGTGTATGTACTGTAAAATGTAAAATAAAACTTTTAAATGAAATCCAAATCATCATAGAAGTAAAGCAGTATGCACATTACAGTGTTTATGGTAAATGGGATGAAATAGCCAAGTAATGGGACATTGGAATGGCTGCATGGGGAGGCCCCCATTCGATCATGATTTTGTGATGGAGGAAGGGTGGCAAACTCAAAGACTGCCTTGACTGAACTATACCTCTCAACTGTCCAGATTTTTGCAGAATGAATAGATTTTTACTTCTTATTTTTGGTTTGTTCCTCATAAAAATGTGTGGTTTTCTGGCAAATCATTTAGGAATGAAGTCAATAAATAATGACAGACATTGATTTTCAGACTTCATACTCAAAACCTGTTGTTCTATCAACTGTCTAAGTTTATACAACAGCAATTGTTAGTACTGTCTGTATGTTCCCCCAAAATATTTGGCCTTGTTCAGATTTCCTCGGTAAAGAGATTGAGAGGTAAGTGCAAATAAATTGCTTTATAGAATTAAGTGTATCCAAACCTCTCAACTGTCCCCGACTTAGACTCAAAATGTTGATGATCTCCAAATAATCCCTCCACAAAATAGCAATTTTGGAAGAAAATGTGGAGGGTTTACAATTAAGAAATAATAGTAATGAACAGATTTGTAGATTACTTTTATTTCAGAAATGCATGTAGATTCTCTTATTTTGTCAGCTGCTCAACTTAACAGTACTAATATTAAAAAGTGTCCCTTCTTTGACAGGTTCCCAGCTGTATTGTGTGGCTATTTTATATTTTTGCTTCACATTTTGGTCCATTTTTCATAAAATTGTGTTTTTCTTGCAAATTAGTGGCAAATCATTAACAACTGAAGTTAGAAAATAATGACGGACATTTGAGTTTGATTTCATACCCTTCAGAAAATTCATACAAATGCAATACCTACTATTCTATTATCTTTCTAAGTTCATAAGAGAAATATTTAAAAATTGTCTTTATTTTTGGGCCTTTGTCCCACTTCTCTTTGTGGCTTTGTCCAGATTTCTTGCTCTGAGGTTGAGAGGTATGACAAATGTGTAAGGGCCATCACAGTCAGCCAGAGACATTTCAAATTGTGACATGCTTGTTGCAACCCACTCCCCCATGTAGTGACTCTGGGTCTGTCCAAGCAAGGCAAGGAGCAGTTATGCAGTGTAAGTGTGCAGAGCATCCCCCCATCCAAGGTAGACACAAGTACTACAGTGGCTTTTCATCTGTCCTTGATTTTGCAGAATGTTCTGGTTTTCTGTCATATTTTTATACTGTTGATTTATGCTTATTATTATTTAGAAACTGCATGTTGTTCCACTGCCTGTTGCTCTGTATTTAAGTAGCAATGCTTTAATGACCATCATGTAAGCTTGTCTGAGATTGTAAAATGCAAGTAATATTTAACAAGCATACTGTTAAAGAATTACCAACATTAAAAGCCTTTTTGCTGTTGCCATGCAGAGAATATTTACATAACTAGGTAATGTATAAGCCTTAGGTATTGAAATTAATATGACAGTATTTGTAATAAAGGACAGGATCACAGTATTTTCAGAAGCTCAATACATTTGTCGGAGACTTGCAGTCATATTTGCAGGCTTTACCAGTAAACTAAACAGAATGCCAATCTGTCATGTGTGGTCCATAACCTGTGTAGTAATCCTTTAAGCAATTTATCTTGCGCTTGTTTCTTGTTTGTTGTTCATTTTTTACTTTGATGTCTTCCCCATGAAACAAGTAGATAGTTGTCAGACAGCAGGTCTTTATTGGATAAGAAACATTTTTACAAGTGGGGGTATCACAGAGATTGCTACTTTCAGCATGTTACTTGGTACTTTTATAAAGCTAATTATAACTAGAACTGCAGTACAAGGAGAAGTGGTTTGAGTTGAGTGCTTGTTTTTTATACTTGATTTTGACTGACATTCCAGTAAAGTATTTAAAAAGTAATTTATTTTTTCATGCCTCACAACCTTTTTGTTTCCATCTAGATATTAAGTAAGCTGTCATGAAGCCAATGCATTGAAATATTTTTTTTCTTCTACACTTCATTTTGTCTTGATTGGACTCTCATAATAATGGTGTGACAGCCAGGGCAGAGTATATAATTAAAGTCCACGTTTTTATGGTTTTGAGCATAGCTCCACCACTTTCTAGTTGGTCACACCCCTTCCCATTGGTCCCACCATTTCAGCTGATTCCTGCAGCCCCCCTTTGATTTGAAGTCACCAGCCACCACTGTATATACCCATAGCCGGCCTTAGGCATAGGCCAACTAGGTGGCTGCCTAGGGCGCCGGTCTAGCAGGGGCACTTTTCAAGTATTTATTTGGTATAGGTAGACCAGGATGGGGGGCACCGGGTGGTGTGTGGGGGGTCGCAGTGGAGCCCTTTTGCCTAGGGCACCAGTTTACCTAAGGCCACTCCTGCATATACCTTTTGTTCAAGTCTTTTAGACACACTGCAAAAGATCTCCACCTTCAGTGCAGACAATACAGCACATACTCCTTCTCCACTCCCACATACAGCAACTCCATGCAGGTCACCCAAGAGTCACCAAGAAAGCAGGGCTAAGCATGTTATGCCCACTAACTCTGCTTCCATACAAGGATGTGACTTGGTCATATGTCACAGGTTAATACATGCAGGGATATGACTTAGTCATATGTCATGGGTTCATAGGAGTTGCATGTCCCCTTTGCCAATGCCCACCCTTAAGCCTTTCGTCCCTTTTCAGGAAGGGCCAGGCCATTCATACCAGGGGTGAATTTATGAATACCCACCCAATTAAACGGCCAGGCCATTCATACCAGGGGTGAATTTATGAAAACCCACCCAGTTAGCCTTTGTAAAGGCAGACAGTGTGTCACACTGTTTAACTTAGAGATTTAGTTTGTTCTACAGACGTGGGTAATACTGTGTTATAAATATGTACCTCCAGCATGTACATTTATTTGTTGGATTGGATTTACATCAGTGGTTCTAGTATTAGCTGGGCTATTTGGTTTATGGATGTATAACAGTTTTTGGATTACTGGATCCATTGTAACCACCAAAGACTCCTGAATTTAAAAGGTATGCTGAATGTCACCATATGCTCCTTACTTAGCATAGGGCATAAAGGTGATGTTCAGGCCTACCAAAAATATAACTGATTGCCCAGCAGGAACAGCAGTCCAAGGAACCCAAGAGGTGACGTACATCCAGGAAGGTAAAGAAGTAGGGGGATGGGGGAAGGGAGAGAATATTGCAGCAGTGAAGGCACAGCTGTATTATGTCCTTACATTCACTGCTGCGGTATGCTTAACCATCTAGGAGAGTGCCAAAGCTCAAGAGGAAACTTGGGAGGAGGAAGGGGCATAGTCTACTAAAAAACATGAAGACCTGAACTACCAATATCAGTATTAGCTCTAGAGATGGCATCCAACATATAATGCTTGGTAAATGTATGCACAGAAGTGGGGGTAGCTGCTTCAAGAATAGAATTATAGGTTCATAGGTGTGAAATAGGCTAATGGCCCTGGGGCCTTTACAAGCCTAGCCATAGGATTACCCTGGCATCATGCCGCCCGACCTTAGTTCCCAGTGCCTCTGTCGAGTAGACTCACTGGAGTTATCCCCGGGGTGAATTTTCTATTTCCCATCCACTCATCAAGATTTCTCTTGAAGAGGGCCAGTGAGGTGCTCTGCTTGACATGTATGGGATGACCTCTTTCTTCTTCCTGGATGCAAAACCCTTAGTAATGAGATGTGCCACATAGAAGGACATTCTGACCACAGTGGCAATGTGGTGGTCAAAAGAGAGGTTGTTGTCAACCTGTGTTCCCAGATCTCTTATAACACCTTCTGTGTTCAGTGGACTACCATCGATGTGGTAATTCATGGGAAAAACCTGTTTTTTCCCAATGAGGATGATGACACATTTTTGGCATTAAGCTTAAGGCCATGGTTCTGACACCAGTCGTTGGTCTCTGAGGCCTTTCTGTAGGATGTCAACATTACTTGGGGACTTAATAATGGCTCCCAACCTGCAATCGTCTGCGCACATTGTCCCTTCATGTTGGCCTGGACTTCAGAGAAGTAGATACTAAACAGGAGAGGACCCAGGACCGAACCCTGTGGGAGTCCACTTGTGACTGGTCATCAGTCTGACTTGGAGTCAGCTACTTTCACACTGTGGGTTCTACTTGTGAGCCAGTTTGCAACCCACGTACTGATATAGGGGTTGATGCCTAGCTTAATGAGTTTTTCCTATGATTCCTGAGTGGGGAGTGGTATCAAAGGCCTTGGTCAGATCAAGGTAGGCTGTATGAACCACCTTACCTTCATCCACAGCCCTGGTGACTGACTCAAAGAAGTTGACCAAGTTGAGCAGGCATGATCTACCCTTCACAAACCAAACTGTGTGGGATCCAGAGTTTGGAGATCCATATATCCTTGTTTACTAGGCCCATCATGATGCGTTCCATAGCATTGCATATCAGATTCGGCAGGCTAATGGGGCAATAGTTCTCAGGGTCTGTAGTCGCTCCTCCTTTGTGGAGATGGATGACTGTAGCAGTGCGCCATTCGGTAGTGACAAAGCCTCAGGTGAGGCTGTGATTGAACAGGGCACACAGATGAGATGCCAGTTCACTCTGTAGTTCATGTAGAACACAGCCAGGGATATTGTCAGGTCCCATAGAAGCTGTATTCTTGGCCTTGCACAGTGCTGTTTTAACCTGTGCAGCAGTAGTACTGGGTGCCTAGCAATCTACTGGTATTGTGACTGGTCCCTTGGGGGGGGGGGTAAAGTTGGCACTGAATCTGTTGGCCAGTATACTGGCAATATCTCTTGGCTCGGTATAGGAGGTACCATTGTGCAGTAGCTCAGAGCAAATCGGGGTATTGCCGTGGACATCCTTTACATAAGTATAGAAGACCTTGTGGTTGTCTTTACTATCTTCTGCAATTTTGTTTTCATAGCTTTAGAGGATTTGATGAGGGATCTCAACTTTTTGTTGAGGCTGATAAGAGAGTTTTTCCAGTTGTGGGACTTTACCTTTTTCTACATCAGTTTCTTACTCCTGTTGTAGAGTTTGTTTATGACAGGGAACTACCTGATTGGCTTCTTTTTTTTTTGGAGGAGAGTGTCTTGATTCTTTTGGGTATAGTGAGATCCATGCATTTGTGTACGTGTTCGTACTGTGCATCGGTGTATGATTCGGCAGTCATGCAGCTGATCTCCATTTGCATGGGTGCAGTGAAGTTAGCCACCTCTGTTTTTAGGAGCCCAGAGTTAGCTTTGGAGAAGTTTTTGATGGTGGTTATCTTTGTGGGGGGTGGGAGAGATGTGGATTTCCAAGGTGATTAGTTTGTGGTCGTATCTAACCAGGGAGGAGTTGACTATTGGTGTAGAGCAACTGTTACCCATGTTATTAATGACCAGGTCAAGGATGTTGCTATCTCTAGTGGGGGTAAGAACATGCTGGTCCAGCGCATTGGAATTAATGAATTCCAGGAAACGTTGGGCAAGTGTATTTGTACATGAGTAGTTTTCCCAGTTAATGGAGGGGTAGTTGAAGTCGCCCAGTATGAGAGTGTTAAGTTGGACCATAATATTCTCCAGGGTACTTAGGAATATGGAGTGTGAGTCTTGGGACATGGTTGGGGACCTATAGCAAGCTATGACCTGAATCACTGTCTTACCCAATGTTTGCGCACCTGAAGTATCTCAGATGCATTATGTTGGGCTACCAGTCTGGAAATGTGCGCATCTTTTATGAATATGGAAACGCCACCACCTTTGGAGCTTCGGTCCAAGTTCTAGGGCCGAAAGGTGTAGAATGAGTTATAGCCTGGTAGTGCAGGGGTGCTTTCTGCTGCCTTGAACCAGGTCTCTGTTACAACACAAATGTTGATGTTCTCCATTTGAAGGAGTGCTTTGAGCGAGTACATTTTGATATTTAGACTTCTAGCTTTGAGCAGCATGACCCTCAGATTGCATTTGTTTGTAGCTGTTACAGTGGTAATTTGGTCTTTGGAACACCACCTAAAAAGGCACTATAGGGGTGGCAAGAGCCTTGGCCATTATCCAGAAGCCCAGGGGTGACAGATGCAGGCCATCTCTGGCAAAGCATCGAGGTCTGTCAATCATGTCATCCCAGGCAGACAGATACTGGATCCCCTTAGAATGACACCAGAAACTTAGCCAATTGTTGAAATCAATCATTTTCTGCCTGTACTGTGGTATCATTCTGGGTGATGGTTGGCTGCTGCTCAGGGCTAAGGTCATACCTGCCTGGGTTACATAATCCGAGAGCTCCTCCATGTCTCTTTTCATGTAGTCAAGGGAGGTACATTTCCGGTCATTTACACCCACATGTACAATGACAGGGTCGTATTTGTACCTGTTGTTGAGGGACCCGATTGCGTGCGTTATGTGGTGGATCCTAGTGCCCGACAGGTAGCTGTTACTTTCTCTTATTCACTCTAGTGAGTGGGACATCAGTGTGCCTCACTATCGAGTCACCTATGACTAGTGTGTTGGGCATGCTGTTTTGCCTTAGGGGCTTTGGTTGAGTGCCACACTGTTTAGGAGAGTTATATGTCTCATGATTAGTGTTGTGTTGTGGTGGTCGAGTGCATTTCTGGCTTGGTGGTTTCTTTTATTTGGGTAGATTTTTGAGCGCTTCCACAAAGGTGGGTGTGTGGTTTGTGTTTTTATGTTAAGGCAGTGCTGGTGTGTGTGTTCTGGAGGGCTGTGTGTTCCATGTGTATGGTGCAAGTGTTGACCTTTTTCTTTGGACCAGCAATTCCTGTCTTGGCTGGAGAGTACGTGGCTTCCAATTTGGATATATAAATGCATCTCTCGCAAGTCTGAGTGTTGGGAGGTAAGAGGAGAGGGTTGTCTGTGTACATGAGGCAGTTGCTACATTGCCTCAGGATGCCCAAGCTCACCAGGTTAATAGGAGAATGCACAGGGAACTGAACTTTAGACATGCCTGGAGGGGTGGGCATTAATAATAAGCACTGGAGCTGTTTCTTTGTAGAACCTTTAGTGCTGGTAGCACTTTTGTGTGTCACAATAATTGCTACAAGAAGTCTGGTAAAGTGCTAGATTAATAAGTTAGTAAAAGTGCAGGAGAGGAGAGAACTAGTAGATCTAAGGGAAAAATTGAAGAGAAGACTTTGACACTGCTCATAAGCTTACAAACAGTCCTGGATAAAGCAAATCTGTATCTGGACTAGACTAGTTACAAGAAATGGGAGTAAAGCGCAAACGCTGGCTTTTAAACCAGAATGTTGAAAGAGATGGAAAAACTGCCCAAATAGCCAATATATTACAATTTCTGGGCCACGAACCACTCCTCTTGTGGTAGATAGGCTACCAATTGCTTACCACTCCCACTGATAAGCTAGAAGGCTTCCCTCCAACACAGAAAGGCTTGGGGGCTCAGAAGCTTACAAACAGTCCTGGATGCAGCAAATCTGTATCTGGACTAGACTAGTTACAGGAAAGGCAGAAAACAAGCTTCAAATTTAGATTTTTTAAAATATTTGTTTATACAAATATTAATAAAAACGTCCTTTCCGTATTCTTCAAAACATTAATGACATAAAATGGGGTATATGTTTTACAGTTTGCTCACCAGTCTAACACAGGGAACAAAATTCAAGTCTTTCTTAGACACTTTTTCTTTCAAAGGCACATTTCACATATTTATTCCTGCATCTGAGGGAACTGATGCTTAATAGTCTCCCATTCATTAATTTCAAAGTGTTGCTGGTCTTCTTTCTAATCCTCTTTATCCCCCCAAACCAATCTCTTCAAGTTCAAAGTACTTCTGATTCTTCTAGTAAACTCATGTGCTTTTTTCTGGCACGCAAGCATTTTCCTTTGGAATAATGGAGAAGGTTTAACTGGCCAAGTATATTTGGGTTTGTTACTGTTAGAAGAATTAGAAGCAGAGTCCCTTTCTGTTTGCTGACACATCCTTTGTTATCTGGTGTTTTTATTTTCTCTTTAGCCCATTCTGCATCCAAAAATGTCTCTGATCCTCCAGGAACAAGTATTCTGAAGAAAGCTAGCTACAACAGCTATAATCTCATACATGCCTCTTAACATTCCCTGATTGCTGGAATAAACTTGCTTCTCTTCTGCTTGGTGTACTGTAGATAATCATTTTCTACAAACACTTTGCTGTGTCTAGTTTTAATATTTTTCTCTTATTCCACAGTTTTGTCAGGAACAGGTGTTTCTGTTATGATTTCATCTTTACTAATATAGGTTTTACCTGTTTTCTCATGGCCAGATTTGGAGCATACAACAAATGTGCTCTCTGTCAGTTAACAAATCCAGCTATGGAACACTAGATCTGTACCTTCATAAAATTAATGCTGTCTGTTCCTTCCAGTTTGTCTGGTAAAGCAGGAAATCTCAGGTTTTCTCTTTGTAATGTGTCCTCTAAGTCTACCATTTTTGAAACCGCTCTTCTTGAGAGGCTTCATACTAAGCCAGCTTTTTTTCATTTCAGCCACAGGTTTTTGCAGCTTTATCAGTTCATCTGAATAGCAAGTTAAAGCTCTTCTATTTTTTCACCCTTTTGCTATTTGAATTTATATATTCCTTCAGCGTTTCATTTATTTTAAACCCCTTTAAGTCCATTTGATTTACTTTTCCTCTGAATTACTTGAAGCAATCTCCTGTACCAAAGTCAGTTTTTTCTTCTCTTTTTCTTGTTTTTTTCCACATTTCTTATTTGCTGGCATCTAGGCTGTGCAATTACTAGCCAGTAATTGAATTTTACTCAAACGAATAAACTGTATTGTGTTTTTTCTCTTGAGTTTCAATGTTCGTACCAAGAAAGTTCTACTGAATGTATTGATCAATGTGCAGCCATCTTGAAAGTCAGTGTTAATATTCTGAGTACTGCACCTGTCATGTGTATTGCTTACTCTTATTTTTAATAGCAGACGTCAATATCTTGTATTTGCTCCACCCACTATATGTTTCAAGCATAAGCTGTCAAATAAGACTCCATTGGCTTTGTGTTTATTCATTTGTGTTTGTTTACAGGGGTAAAGCACTGATCACAGAATGACCAGCTGCAGGCTCAGCCCAGATTAAGTGACACTGTAACAGAAGTATTCTTTAACAATGGAGACACAACATAGCAGACAACATAGGAGATGTATAATCAGCAGCTAGGTCTTGCATCCTGACCTGTCAGGTTTTTATGATACAGATGAGTTGGCCAGTTTCTTTTCCTGAACATAGGGTTGTGTAATGTAAGCAGACAGCCTGCTCAGGACACACACACACACACACACACACACACACACACACACACACACACACACACACACACACACACACACACAGATTTTTACAATATTCTAAGTCATGAAACATATCCGCAGAATAGTTTGCCTGCAGACCCCTATGTAGAATTGTTGATCTTGTCAGGAGTTTTGATAGCATTAATGATTTATAACTTGTTTTTAAATGTTGTAGAGAAAAATGCGCTCTAACTAGTCTTGTTGCTTTTTAATAGAGCCTTCAGTCTCTGAAATACCTAAAAATATTATCCTAAGTCTATCAAGACATGGAGTATACCCCTGGTTAAATATTTTTCTCCACCCCTATCTGTATAGATTCTCTTCTTTCACTACCTTCTCATCTTCACCTGGGTATCAACCACTCTGCATAACTTATTCCTGTCACCTCCTCCCCATTTATACTAATATACCCTAATCAGGGCCGGCCTAAGCCAAAATGGCACCCTAAGCGAAGTAGTGCTCTGGCGCCCCTTAAGCCCCACCCACACCACACTCATGAAACACCCTTATTTGAGTCACACCCACAGGGTCATTCTCCAAGAAAGCCAGTCCAGTTATTTCCTTTAATTATTTAAATACGTAGGGAAAAAATATGCCTTGTAATGTAGTTAAACTGCAACTACCTTTGCATACGTATTTTCTACTTTAAATACCAGAGCCAGATCATGGTCAAATAGGGTCCTAGAAAGGGTAATAGCAGCCCCTCCAGCAGCAACCCCCAGCCCCCCAGAAGCAGCCCCCTCCTCAGCCACTCCAGTGTTCCATTATTTGGTTATTTCTCACCAGTTACCATGCATACTGTTCTTTTATTTGCTTCTACAATGATTACAGATATTGAAATAAAATAGCACAAACACAGATAGCCATTTGCTAAATAAGCAATACAGTCTCACAATGAAAAGAGATTTAGCATGAGCAGTAAACTTCTCTGCCCTTGAAACTCCGTCATTGAAATGGCAAAACTCACATTCATTGAAACGGCATGAAAACCCACATTCATAGAAATGCATCTGGCCAGTAGAGAACTGAGTTTACCTTTGGGCTGTTTTCAAAACAGACTCCTTGTGCACATTTTTAGGGCCATGCATATACGTATTTATTCTTTGATTCACTTTCCTGATTGTACTGAATTATGTTCCTTGTATAATACAGCACCACTTGTTAGAATAGGTTTTAAATTTGTCGTTTTAAACATTCGTTTAATAAGCAATGAAACAAAATGTATGAACCAATAACTACCCATTTCTAAAAAATGTCAACAATAAAAGGCCACTCAAGGCTTCTGTCATTACAATCCACCAATACTACACACACACACACAAAACCCTCCCTTAGATAAAGCTGACGACAGTCCAAAATTTTTTCTCTGTCTACATGGAACAGAGAAGGGAACAGAGATCAGAAACTAACCACAAACCTTGGAGATGTGTATCAGAAACCTTAACAACCATGCCATGATGTTACATTACTACAGTGAGAACCAAAGTCTAATCTACAGTAACTTGAAGGGGAATGCAAGTAATACAAAACCATAACAGTGAGACAGACAAAACACACACAATTCTGCACAGTAACAAAAGAATCAGAAGTAAATGCAAAAGGGGATTAAAACAAAAGTCAGCATTATTCCAGATGAATGTTAAACGCACCAGAGCTCTCCTTGGTAATTCATGATACTCCACACCTACTACATTAAAACCACACCTTCAACACGTGCAAAACTATATGCCAGCAGAAATGCACTTGAACTGTGTACCTCCAACGGGAAAAAAAAATTCTTTATCAAAATAAATTGTAAACATCCACCAAACACAAATATTAAAACCATGCATATTGAAAAGGTTACAGTTTCATTGACATAAAGTACAAAGACCACATGTAAACATTTTTAATGTTTACCTTTAACATTTCAGGGGACACCAGAAGTGGCATTACTACTAGTGGAAAATTGGCAGAGCATAACTTCCCTTACTATTTTCAATAGGTGCCGTGTCTTCTAGCACCAATGATGAGCCTGCTACATGCTGCTCCACTGACATATATAAAAAGATGTCTAGTGCAATTCCTCCTCAAGAATCCAAAGCTACCCTTGCGTGGGTCAAAATGGAAGAAAAGACTTCTTTGGATACATGCCCTACAAATCAACTCCCTCCACATTCTCAGCATTTAGCTCAATGTTGCCAAGCAGGTAATCCCACTCACCAAAAGTCATTTTATACAAACAAAACATGGGGAGGTGATCCCCAAATAGCAATATTATACAGAAAACCAAAAGCAAAATAATGAATTTACAGTAAAAACACAAAACAAAATACTGCTTGCACATCCAAAATTCTTGAAAAGAATGCAGGCAATAATAACCGTCTGAGTATGACAGTGGTGGGAAGAGCAGAGCTCAGTAGACCATGTTCATCACTGAAATTATAGTCAAGACATTGGTTCAAATCAAGTTCCAGCTGCCATACATGACAACAAACCTCTCACTCCATTTTGCTATAAATTGTAAAACACAAGACTGGATATCAGAATGAACCGGTTAGCAGCACTAGCACACACTTTAAGTTCACACACACACATCCCGAAATGTATTTACTGTTACCATAAAGACAACAGTAAATACATTTTTGAGGGGGTAGCGAAAACCCACACAGACAAAAGGAGAATATGTGAATCCACACTGGCAGTGACAAGAAATCTGGACTGAAACTTGAACACTGCACCTCTTTCGCACAAGGTTTTAGCCACTAAGACAACAGCCTGCTGCCCAGTGACACGGTCTTAAATGTTAAGGAAGACAATAGCAGCAGCATTGTCAATACCCAAGAGAAAAATATTTAAAAATCGAACACAAATTATACACTTAAAACACGATAAAAATTAAGAAAGGGAGTAAAGGCCAGCAAAACTAAATGCACACGGTAAGACTGTCACCTTTTGATCTGAAATTTGACAGGTAATAAAGTACAAGATTCCTCTGGAATACTATACTTAACCAAATTACAAAAATCTTTATTCACTGTACATTGTAAACTTTTACTTTTTCATAGCAGATCCTTAACAAAACTTATTAAATGACTCTCTGGTAAAATACCAGGGCACTAGGATTTTCCCATCTGTCAGGCATGAGCCCAAACCAGAATGGTCTTAAAGAAAGAGGAGCTGTCAGTAACCCGTAGTAACAGATTACACAAATGTCTTGTAAAGATTCACACAGACTGTAAAAAAAAAAAAAAAAAAAAAAAAACTTGCGTATAGAACGGACTCTCAGCAAGCCAAGTGACAACGGCACAAAAACTCTGTGTGACAGAACAATACAGTCGATAAGGTTTTAGCTTAACTATGCTTCATGCTGCCACAGCCTAACCAAAGTCTGAAACGAGATAAGGAGAATGGAAAAAAACAGCATCATACAGGCAAGCAAGTATTGTAACAAGCCTTCCAAGACTTGGGCTTGTTTCCTATCTCTTTGAAATGTATAATTCAAGCAGTTTATTATGTAATGCCATTGAAATTTTTTTCTCTCTGTTAAATGGAGCTTTTCTCCATGGGCCTGTGATGAAAATGGGCTCTTGTTACCCAGATGGACTTTCCCAGTAAACAAATGTCAGTAAGTAAATAAATAAATAAAGTAAAGAAGGCATGTATGTACTGACAGTTTTAACAGTTCCTCAAACCTATCTTACTACCAAGTCTGGCCTGTCCCAGATGTCAGTACACTGCCTGTGCTGCACACTTTTTTTTCCATGAAGGCTTGCAAACACTAGAGGCATGAATAGTAACAGTAATGCTTTTAAAAACTATCCAATTGATGTTTAAGTCTGAATTCCTTCAAGAGACCTGGTGAAGACTTGGGCAGGCAATGTTTAGGATGTAGTTTTCTTACACACTTTGTGGCATGTGCTTTGTGTGACAGTGCTTCATCTTCTTGTTTTACTTGTGCGCTTGCACTGGTTTTGATGCTGTAAAATGATTCAGGGGACCAGTTTCACATAATTTCCAAAGTATGTTGTTGCATCTCCATGTTGTCCATTTAGATCCCTGTGACTTGAACTTCCAACAGTTTTTTACAGACCACATAAAGCTTTTTTTTAACCCTAAAGGGGAAGTATCTTTGTTAAATTGTGTTTACTATTTATGCATTTTAGGATGGGGATCATGGGAGAACTTGCTGTTTCTTTAATGGTTCTGCATACATTTTTTATCCTTCTCTTGACTGTCATAGAGGTACTTTTTTGAACTGCCACCTTTCATAAATTCATATTGCGTCCTCTTGGCTTCTGTTTCAAAATATTCTATTTTTCTTCCCTGTTATGTTTTTTGGTAACTAGCTGTGTCACCCTCTCTTTGTTTTTTAATTAAGATACCTTTTCAGAATGATGAAATGCCTGATTTATCCAACCATCTCCTTGATGACGTAACTTTTTTATGTATGGTTAACTGCTTGAGCTATGCAATTTGTACATTTTATTCATGCCAACTTGTATGTTTTCTTACTGGGAGACTGTATCATGCTAACTTAGTATGACTGTGTAGCATCTTCCAATAGTGTATGGGACATCTGGTACAAAAAAAAAATGTCAGTGTCTTTGTTGGAGGTCTAACAAATGTTGACTAGTGCACTGGTTGGGGTTTCTCTACATATTAATTCTTGTGTGGCTTGGGCTGAAAATGTAACTTATCATTTGTTAAAATTAAAACAGAACACAGTTTGGACTCTTCATTTGGCGTAATGATATTTATAGTGTCTGTAATTTCATATGACACTAGAGTGTGCGTTGAACCCTTACACTGCCTGAAACGTTAAGGAGCAACTGTTGCATTTATTCTGTAACATTAGGGCTGGGATTAGTGAACATGTAGTACATAGTGTAGTACTAATTAGCACAGACAGAGGCCATACACAGGGTATAGGTGATCGTAAGGCAGTCAGTGCCTGTTAACTGTGAGCTGATCCACACAGTGAACTTATCAAGTATTGTAATGTAGTATGTAGAGTCTACACAGACTTAGTAAAGTGAGTTGGGAGGTCACATTTTTTTTAAGTTTCTGTGCAGAAAGTATTGTAATGGCATGAGTGGTGCAGTCTCATCCTGTCTCATTAGTAGCATGGTATTCTGTGTTGACCTTACTAGCTGCAGTGAGTCATTTTTGTGATTGGTGAAAAGGTAAAAATGCTGTTCTTTCCAGACACTACTAGATAATAAAGCCCTGACCTGTGCAGAATTCAGTGTACTTTCCCATATATTTGCTGTTTATAAGCAAGGACTTGAACTGGTAGACAGTAGTGCTAGTGTACACAGCAAGCATTTTACAATAAAACAAAATAAGGATTGCCCAACTGATGTTGTTTTGTATAGGATGCAGGTGCAATCACTTTGTATCCTAAAGATTCAGAAGGAGGATTTAGGAAGTAGTAAGCTGGAATTTTGTTGTTGGTGTCCATTGCTGCTTGTAGACTGTGTAAAGGTTGTCAGGAACTTGAAACATTTATTTTAGTGATACTGCTGAAGGGTGGGTGCTGTTAGTGCTGACATTCCTATTATAGTACACCAGTGTTTTGGAGGCCCTGCTGCCGCATCATTTTGGTGCAACTGTCAGCAGGGATATTCATGAACATGTTAAACTGTAGTGCTTCTTAATGGTTACTTCCAGCTGTGGATTTATGTTTACAACTAGTGTAGCAGCTGACTATACTATTCATGTGCTAATATCAGTAAGTTAATTGTATTTTTTATTTTATAGGTTTCGGTTCCACTGTCTGTAAAGGGAAGGATCATTTTGGAAATTATAGAAGGAATGTCTTATTTAAGTAAGAAGGGTGTAGTTCACAAGGATTTGAAGCCTGAGAACATTCTAGTAGATGATATTTTTCATATTAAAGTAAGTATTCTGTGACAATTGTAATATTTCATTTGCAGTAACATTGATATTTTTGTTGTTTGTTTGCTTTTCTTTTTATGGACGACTGTTCTAGATATTTGCAGAACAAGTGTAGCACATCTTTTTGATGCTGTGAGCTTTGATACTACAAGCATAATCCCCCCACCCCCCAGCCATACCAAAAAAATATCCCATTACTTGGTTATCTCTCCCCAATTATCTTAAACACTGTTCAGACTTGTCAATGTTTTCTTCTTTGCTTACACAGTGATTTCAGAGATTTGGACGTAATTTCAAATTTAAAGCAAAAAAACAGCCATTTGATAAACAAAACACTGAAAACTTCTCTTCCCTTGAAATTTAGATTTAATGAAAATGCATGTGGCAACCTATTAAACTACAAGAAATGTGTTAGCTGTCATAGCAAAGTAGCACATAGTAAAGCATTAGTTACTGGTTGTGTGAAGGGTGCATGAATTCAAAAGACAAATGTGTAACGCATTGCTAATAGCCTGGGGCAGCCCACTGGATACAATTTCCCCTTTATAGTGGCAGCCTTGTAGCCTTGTCTGATGAAGTAACTTGGTTAGAGTCACAAAATATTAACAGTAAATGTGGAGATCTTGTGCTGTCCAGTTTATTTACAGCCGGGTAATAAACACATTGTAAGCAATCAATAAAACAAAGAAACCAAGGATTATTCCCAAAGAACGTGGTTCATGTGATGGGATGCAGGAACCATGTACCTAAACAATCACACACACACACACACACACACACACACACACACACACACACACACACAAAACCATCAGTTAGAGCCTCTTGTATGGCTGTGTTCACCTCTAAAGTTTGCTTAGAATCAAATGAATGAATTAACAAACACAAATAATGACCTAAACAAGTAATTTGATTTGCTGCTCTCAGAAGCAAAGAGAGAAACCCATTGCGCACCCTCCATGACCTTCCAGTTTCTTAGTTCAAGAGTCAAAGCCAAAGACCCTGAATCAGGAATAGATTTTAAATATTTGCCTTATATACTTAGGAAGTTGATAGTGTAACAGATTTTGCATTAGCAAGCATTTTCTGAATGCCGTGAAGTCTGAAACTCACAAGTTTGTCATTACTTAGTGACTGTAGTCAACAGTGCTTTACCAGAAAGCCACAGATTTTATGAGGAACAGACCATAAATAGGGATAGCTGAGAACTACGCCCATTGCCTGCAAATGGGTGTGTGCGCACACACACACACACACACACACACACACACACACACACACACACACACCAGATCACGTACAACCACTTGTATGAGTGTGCGCATCTAATATCTTCTAGTGTGTAACTGAATGAATAAATTCATAAATTATGACCCAGAAATATATCTTAGCCGGCTGGTGTCAGAACTGTGTATTGTAGCCCATTGTAACTCCCCTCTACCTTCTCAACTTTTTGGCCCAAGAATTGGAGACAAAACCCCAAAATCAGAAGCAGATTTAAATACTTCTCTTATATACTTATAAAATTGCTAGAATAACAAACTTTGCATTAGCAGGCATTTTCTGAAGACTAAATGTCTAAAACTCACATGCTTGTCAATGTTTAGTGACTGCATGCCACAACAGCTTACCAAAAAGCCACAATGTTTACAAGAAACAAACCAAAATACCTCTTAGCTTCTTTGCTCAACGATCCAGATGAAGCCAGAAATAATGGGGGATTTAAATATTATTTTACGTATTTGTTAACCAGATAAACCCACTGGACAAAATGTTGCTTTTCAGGGGAAGCCAAGGATCACTGACTGGTTAAAGTGTATTAGTCAGTTTCAGAAGCATCTTCATTTTGCAGCTACCTCTTTTCCCGTCATGTTCCTCATCTTATAATTACAAATGATTTTGCAAAAAAATGAAGTTAAAAGTGCGTTTTTTTTTATAGAGAATAGTTTCACTGTTTACTTCCCATTTTCAATAATCCCATCCACAAAATGATGTCATAGTAGGTATTCAGCAGTGTTTTTCGTATTACTGCAATGCATTATATGTAAGCAGAAACAACTTTCCTATCTACAGGAAAAGATACTTATTTCCATTACGGTTTGACTACTACATAATCGCTGTTGATTTTAAATGTGAGGTATTCCGCATGCAAGACCTAGCTGTCAAACTGACTATAGGAAGTGAGAAACTACAACTGATACATTTGTCATGAAAATAAAGTAGTTTATACATTAATGTAGGAAGTGAGGCATTGTGGATTTTGGTCTCTCATGAAGTCATGGCAAGCATTTTCATCTCAGAGAAATAAAATCTAGGCAGCTGTCCTTATCAACAAAATAAAATGCAAAAACATCTTCACCAACAACTGTATAATTTAGTTCTGTATATGGTAAGGAGGTTATATCCAACTTCAAAGGTTTGTTATTTACACTTGCTTCATAACATGACCAGTACACTTTAAGTGACTTACTAAAAATCATACCTTAGGCAAACGGAGGTGCAAGTATTCAAACTCTGTACTTTTGGCTATAGGAAACAGTTAATCTTGAGTACTAGACTACTCTAATTCACTTAAGTTAAAACAAGTGTTGCTTGGACATAGTTGTTACTGTTCAGAAAATGTATTAGACTTTAATGGTTGGCATAATTGACTGACTATAATCATTTGATCTGATTTACCAGAAAAAGATGAGGGACAGGGTATAAGTAAAAGTTAAACTCAAGAGATGTTTTGCAAAATCAGAGACAAATAAGATACTACTCTCATATAAAAAGTTAACAGAACAGCAGGTTTTGCATTACCATGGATTTTCTGAACAACAAATGTCTGGCATTATTAATTATTGACTAACTGTAATTGTTAGTGGTTTACCAGAAAAAGAAGATGTTAGTGAAAGTCTAGCAGTCAGCACAGAGAATTAAGGCTCTGTTCTTAGATGCACATGGCTTGATACTTTCTACCTCCAGTTCCCTAATATGTAACCTGGAGTAAGTCACTTAAACACAGTGATCCTGAAATGTGTTTACCTCATTAACAAATAAGATGAAGAAAAAAGAAAAGGGCATAAATATTAGGCAAAAAGATGTTGCATTTTCTGAACAATAAAAAACTTGAAATTGTAATGACTGGCATTACCAATTACTGTAATGCACTACAATCAGGGACTAGTTTCACGTGTCCATGTAATTGAACCATATTTCAGAGGTTCCTGCCTCGAAGGCAAGTGCTTCAGTCAGGAACATGGTGACTTAGATGGTCTGACTCCAACTATGGCACACAAACATACACACACACACACACACACACACACACACCCTGCAGTCGTTACTTTGCAAGCTAATCTAGTACCGTTTCATGTAAATTCAGTCTGTACTGGTTAAAAAACGAAGAAGCTGTTTGGCTCCTGTTCTTCCAGTCATACCATTACTTTACCACCTCAACCATACTGGCTTAAAAAGACCAAGCTTTTTAGCTCCAGAAAGTCTCTTTCTCTCATTGGCTTGAAGGCTGTACATTTAAGCCAGTGAAAGAGAAAAAAAAGAGCAGCTGAGTGGACTTGGGTAATCAGGGATGTTGGTAGATGTGTATTTTTTTTGTGTGTTTATTGGGCCCCTAGCCAGCACTAGGACGTAGACAGTTCCTAGGTCACATTCTGCTGGATCTGCCCCTGACTACATGGTGTTGTAAGGGCAACCTTATGCATGTTTGCCTCTGCACTGCAGCATTTTTCTGGGTCACTTTGTTGCATAAATGCTCAGCATTAAGGCAGTAAATTATATGTGTTTGCCTGGCCATATTTAGATTTAATGTATGAAAGGCCACATTTCTCTCTTGTACACCTTATCCTTCCATTGAACTATTACTTAAGAGAAACACTTCAAGCCAGTTAGTAGACTTAAGTCATTGACTTCATTTCTACAGCTCTTCTGCCATTTCTGACATAAAGAAACAGCTTTTGTTTTGGGCAGATATTATCCTATGTACTGATAGCGTTAGTTATATTGCTGTATATGCATCAGTGCTGTAGAGAATCATAATGACATCAGTCACACCTCTCAACATCTTTTCTCAAGAATTCTGAATAAAGGAAAACATAATGGTGTAACAAATGCCCAAAATCAGGGACGATTTTAAATTTTCCTCAGATTCACTTAAAAAGTTAGTTGAACAACAGGTTTTGTATCAGCACCCACTTTCTAAACAATAAGAGGTATGAAACGCAATTGTCTCGCATTTTTTGACTATAATCCTCAGCAGTTTACCAGAGATTCAAAATTTTTATGAGGGACAAGGGAAAAATATGAGGCAAAACTGTGGATGCTCTGCAAAATCGGAGACAACCGAGAGGTATGAAATCAGTACATTAATGCAACAGAGTACTACAGATGCAGAGTTCCACAAAAGATTGTGTTTGACCAGACAGTGAAGTTATTTCTGATAGCATGTGCCAGATTCATGAACTGCTACACTAAGTGTACACAGTCTATTCAGAGAACATCCCTACCACATTTTTTGTGCTTTCTAGTCACACAGAAAGATACACTTTGTAGTAACCTTTATGAATCCCTCACTATATTTAAGGCTGCAAAAAATCAAAACTAAAATTATGCTGAAAAAAGGTACGAGCCAGATTTGTGTTGTCTGTTCACTCTGTACACTTACTGTAGGTGTTAACAAATCCTAGGGATAGTTTTTAATGTGTGTTTTACATTGGAAGTAGACATTCACTGGATCATTTTCAAGTTTAGATTTTCTCTGGAAAATATAGGAGTTATAATTGCTTCTTCTAAAGTTAGTCTTTTTTGTTATGTAGCTTCATGTGTTGGAAGTTCTTGACTGTGTTAGTGCTAAATGCAATTTTTTTGTCCATGAGGCTTTCATTGCCAGAATTTATTACTTAATTTCTGATGCTTCCTAGCATATTAGAAGGTACAAGTATATGTATTGTTTGTCTTCTCTGTCAGTGCATGCATCCAACTACTCAAGAGCAGCACTCCCATTTTGTATGTCTTTCCACTTCTTCTTCTTGATTGCCTGTAATCATAGCCGGCCTCAGGCATAGGCCAACTATGGGGCACTTTTCCAGTATTTATTTGATGTAGGTAGACCAGGATGGGGGCACTAGGTGGTGTGGTGGGGGGCCCCGTAGAGCCTTTTTGCCTAGGGCATCAGTTGACCTGAGGCCGCTCCTGCCTGTAATGGATATCTGCACTGTGTTCAAGCCATTCCTACTTTTGATGAAGACTTCTTTCAGAAGTTAATTCAATTGCCCATCATTGTATCCATGAAGCTATGTCCTCATTTCTGCTTTGAATTTACCTACCCCCTGTTATATTCCTGTTGTCTTGATGATTTTTATTCTTAATTTTCTTCCCTCCCTCTTTTTATTTAAATTTCTAATTCATTTAATCTGTTTGTGTCTTTATCCTATCCTGAGATTTCTTCTGTAAAGACTTAACATATCTAACACCTTCAGCCTGTCTTGTTAATACTACAAAAAGTCCTGATTTTGATTTTTTTTCAGGTTCCATTTGCTTACTGTGTGACTGAACAATTCACTTAACCAGTCAGTGTTTCCTAGGTCACCATTGAAAAGAAACACTTACATCCAGTGGACTTATCAAGTTAAAAAATAAAATTACAAAAAATCAGATCCTTCCTGTATGCATCCCTTTGAGATTCTTGTATCATTATCATGGTATCTTCTCTTTAAGTGGACACTGTGATTCACATATTCCAGAAAGTCATAGTATGGGGCACTGTCACCTAGATCTCATGTGAGTTAATCCCCTGGAGATAAATACCGTCAACAGTTTTTTAAAGTATTTCTAATGATTTGTGTGTCCTGCAAGTAACTTGCCTAGGTTTTTCTTTCCTCTATCAGCTGCACGTCTTCCTACCTGCCTTTTTCCGAGTGCCTGTTGAATATTCAGAGACAGAATCGTGAACTGGGTATTTATGCAGGTGCAGGTGTAAATGTGAGGGAGTAATGACAGTCTTGGAGTTAATATATTTGTAGCAATTGTTAGGGAGACAGATCCCCACACTGGAGAGTGCAGGAAAGGCAGAAGTAGCAAGTTTTTTTGTTGAAATAGTGTTTAATTTTCAATTCCAGCGGTCAAAATATCAGGCTTTGCACGTCCAATAGGGAATATTTTTTTGTTGAGTTCTTGGACCTGAATTGAATAACTGGCATTTGTTGCCCTCTGACCATTAATTAACTTGCTAATCTGTTCCTGCAGCGAGCCTGAGTGTGTCTCTCTCATTACTGATGTTTCAGTTTTACTCTGATCCACATAAGACTCTTGTGTTATTTATGATGCTGTGCACACAGGATGGGTAGTATAGGTTCATGGGTTTTTACTAGACTAACAACCACTTCAGCTCTTGCAAGCCTAGCCATGCACCCCAAACCATGTGGGTTCAGAATATCATGGGCATCTGCATGGGATGGAGGGCATGTTAGTAGGGAGGTAACTAAGAATTGGTGTGTGGGGTGGTGTTAGGATAATACTTTCCTTTTTGACATCTCCATAAAGGACATGGGGGGCAGGCTAGGTGTAAATTTATGATTTTCCATCCAGTTGTCAAATTTTCATTTGAATAGGGTCAGGTATGACCTTCATTTTACATAAATGGGGAACCTATTCCATAGTACCAGGATCCTTTGGAACCCAAATCTGTCTCTCCAGCATGTTCTGTTTATGCCGCAAGTGAAGTTCAGATCCCTGGATCTAGTGTTTCTGGTGCTGTTTGTTTTGCACAGGTGCAACAGGTCCATCAGGAATCCCTGTAAGGCAGGCAAAGATCCCCTGTCTGCAGCTTGTAGGATATTGAATACAGAGACAAAGCCTTTCGATCAGCATACGACATGATGTTCATTCTCTGAATTCTCCTGGTGAGAAACCTTTGCGAGCATTTCAAAGGTTGCAAATGTCTGGTCAGATGCATACCAAAGGAGGCATTGTATTCAGTGATAGGTCTGCCTTCCTTGGACCTGGATGCCATTCACTTACCTGCAAGTTGTACAACATAAACTTATTTTCTTACTGTCTTAGCTAATTATCTTAGCTATGTATTGGTCAAAGGCCAGCTTGCTCTCTACATATGTTACCAGCTCTCGTACTGCAGGGTCAACTCTTAGGTGTGTTTTATTGGTGGAGTAATTATCTAGGGTTGACAGTTTCCCAAAGGGCATTATAATGCATTTTTGGCACTGAGTTTTAGACCATATCTTCGGCACCAGTCGTTTACCTGTGTTAAACACTCTTGCAAGATGTTGGTGTTTTGGGGGACTCTATAATGGCTCCCAATTTATGGTCATCTGTGAACTTGATGAGCCAGAGGCCTTTCAATGTTAGCCTTGACTTCTAAGAAGTAGATTCCAAACAGGGGCAGGCCCAGCATGGAGCCCTGGGGACTACACTAGTAACAAGTCTGTTAGTGGAGGTGGTCTCACCAATCCGGACTTCTTGATTCTTATCTGTGAGCCAGCCAGCAATCCAGTGAGCTGTGTAGGGATGTATGCCTAGTTCACAGAGCTTGTCAAAAATGCGTAAGTGGGGTATTGTATCAAATGCCTTGGCTAGGTCAAGATACACAGTGTAGGTTCATAGATGTTTACTAGGCTAGTGACTACAAGGCCCTTTTTAAGCGTAGCCATGCATCCCAAATCTCTGACAAGTCCTGATACCCTTGATAAATGTAAGCATGAGCCCAGTAGATGAACCGTTTACAGGTTACCTGTGTCCATTAGAAATGTAAGCATGAGCCTAGTAGATGAACCGTTTACAGGTTACCTGTGTCCATTAGTAGCATAGGTGCCAAACCAGGGATGAATTTCCGGTTTCCCATCCAGTTGTCCAAGTTGCACTTGAATTGGGTTAGGGAAGAACTCTGCTTCACATGGAGGGGGTACCTGTTGCATAGACGAGGTAGTCTCTGATGCATACCTGTCTCTCCAGCAGGTCCTAGTTATGTCACAGGCAAGGTTTTAAGTCTTTAGAACGGGTAATTATTTAATCTCTAATGATGTAATATGATATAATGTAATATAGTATAATTTATTATAATATAGTATAATATATATATTATGTTATATAATTATATAATATAATACAGTATAATATAATATATAGTATATAATATTATATAATTATATAATCTCTTATCAAATATGACCAAAATGCCTCTCCCAAGATTCCAGCCATCAATTGTAATCTTAAAAAGACTTTCTCCTTTACACCTGTTCCAACTCACTCCATAAGAAAATGTCTTAAAACGCTAAAACCCCCTAGCTTAGCCACAGACAGTCTGCCATCAGAATTTCTAAAACTTGCTGCAGAGGTCATTGCATACCCCATATCCATCCTCATCAACCGCTCTATCACTGAAAGCTATGTCCCTCTACTCTGGAAAATCTCCTACATCTCTCCCCTGCACAGAGGCGGTAACTCCACAGAACTCAGTAACTACAGACCCATTGCCATCCTTTCACCTTTATCTAAAGTACTTGAAAAATGCATCCACATCCAGCTCTTAAATCATTTCTTATCCAATAACCTCCTTTCCTCATACATAACTTGGTTTTCGCCCCCACCACAGTGCCATAGCTGCCCTCCTCGGTTTTACCAGCACTGTAAATTACTACAGAAACCAGAACAGACTTGTTTCCGCCATCTTCTTAGACCTCTCAAAGGCCTTTGGCACAGTCTCACACCAGAAACTACTATCAGAGTTATCCACCATAAATCGCAGCCATTCTACCTTAGTATGGTTCCACAGCTACCTAACCAGCCAGCAACAAGCTGTTAGATGGAACAAGAAACTGTAATCTCTACTCACTGTTAACATTGGAGTCCCACAAGGTTCCATACTAGGCCCCCTATACTTCGGCATTTTCACTAACCAAATGCATAAATCCACCCCTCTTGCCTCACTTATCCAAAAACGCAGATGACTCTACCTCCTTGTGTAATGCATCCTTTCTCACACAACTACAAGTCATCACACAACAATCCTTTTTGGAAGTAAAATCTTGGCTAAACAAAGCTAACCTTATATTGAACCCAAACAAAACCAACCTAATGCTTTTTCTTCCAACAAAGTCAACCATGCCCCCAACTTCTTTTCAATTACACTCCTCAAGTAGTACAATCATAGCACCACCTCCCAAACCAAGCTACTAGGTGTCACTATTGATAAATTGAAATTTGACATTCACCTATCACAAGCCATTAAAAAAAAACTCACATCAAACTTGGCTCTCTCTACCGCATTAAGCCTTTTTTTACAAACCAAGCCAGGCTAGACATTGCCAGAATTCACCTCCTATCCACTCTACTCTATGCTTCTCCTGTCCTCACCAGACTTAGCAAAACTGAATTTACCAAACTTGAATCCTGCTATAACAAAATAGCTAAGTTCGCTACAAACTCACCACATAGGTCCATCCCATCACTGCTCCTCCCTACAACAATTAAAATGGTTAGAACTTCCCCACCACCTTACCTACACCCAACTCATTCTCACCCATCATTTAATGTATCAGCCAGACAGAGTCCCAGCCTTGCAACTCTTGCTCCAGCAATATAGTAATACTCGACAACTCCGTTCAACACACAAAATCCTTCTACAAGTCTCCAAAAGCAACAACAAGGCTGGGGATACTCTTTACTCCCACCATATTTCTAAAACATGGAACACAATTCCCCAACACGTTTTAAATATTACAAACCCAACTCAATTCAAGAAACCGTTAAAGATCACCAGTGTAGCAATTGGACCTGCTCCTGCATCAATCCAGGCTAATTCATTCCTGTATGTCTTTTTTTCTTACCCTTATCCCCCATAGAACAGTAACCACCTATTAACCCCTACTATCTTTGCCAGAAATCTGTCTCTTCAAACCCGCCTCTCCTCTTACTCTATCTATACTAACCTGACTAACAGAACTAAACTTCCATCACATGCTTATGATGTAATAATATAAACTGTGTACTATGTAACAATGCTCATAATACTTTCCTCTAATTTTTTAATGAGATGCCACTGATGCATGCCAGTGTATATTTCTATTTCTATTATTACAATAATCTACTTTTCTGTTTATTAATGCTTATGTGACTTGTACATTTGGAGCTTTTCTACCCGGGACTCTACTGAAAATGGGCTTACACACAGACGTACTATCCCGGTTAACAAATGTAAAATAAAATAAGTAAATAAATCTGGTGCTGTTTGTTTTGTGGAAATGCAGAAGGTCCATCAGAGTGGGGTCTGACAATGCCCTGCACGCCTGGCATAGATCTCCCCTCAAAATCCTGTAGGAGACAGAATACAGAGATAGGGCCATGAGGTGATCTGCAAAGAACATTTTACTTATACCATGTATTCTTTTAGTGGGGAACCTCTCTGGACATTCCAGTTGTTGGATATGCCTGGTTAGGTACATACCAAAGGGGGCATTGTACTCAATGATAGGGCTGATGAATGCCGAATACAGTGGAACAATGACTTCCTTGGACTTAGATACCATACCTTTGTTTTTACATTGCACAACATAGAATGATTTCCTCACCACTGTAGACACATGATGGTCAAAGGCTAGATTACTATATGTATATGTGTCCCTAAGTCCCTGACTACTGTGTCAACTCTAAAGGGTGTGTTGTCAATATGATAGTTACCAAATGGATGACTTTCCCTAGGATACTATTATGCATTTCTTGGCATTTAGCTTTAGTCCATGGCTCTGACACCAGTTGTTTCTGTGTCATCCCCTCCTGGAAGAATTTGTGTTAGTGTGAGATTCAGTAACAGCTCCTAATTTGCAATCATCCGCAAATTTAGTCATCCAGGGACCACTGACATTGGCCTTGACTTCTGAAAAGTAAATGCCCAAAAGAAATGGTCCAAGGACTGATCCATGAGGGACACCACCTGTGACTGGACACTTTGTCTGGAGCATTTCTCCCCGGGCCTCCGCTGAAAACAGGCTCTGTGGAACCTAGTCGGGCATTACAGGTCAACAAATGTTTAATAAAAAAAAAAAAAAAAAAAATTGTAGAGGTTGACTCCCCAATTCTAACTTCCTGGGTCCTGTCTGTGAGCCAGTTGGCTATCCACCGGGTGACATACAGGTTTGTACCCAACTTCTTGAGTTTGTCAACAATCCCCGATTGGGGTATTGTGTCAAATTCCTTGACCAGGAAAAGGTAGGCAGTGTGAGCAATTTTGCTCTCATCCATTGCTTTGGTGACCTTCTCAAAAAGTTCACCAGATTGAGTAGGCATGATCTGCCCTTGAAACCAAACTGGGCTGGGTCCAGTGTCTGGAGGTTTACTATATCTCTGTTGATAATCTCCATGATGAGTCTTTCCATGGCTTTACATACAAGACTAGTGAGACTTGTGAGTCTGTAGATGGCGCAACTTTGTGCAGAGGTATGACTGTTGCCCCTCTCCATTCATGAAGCACGAAACCTGTTTGGAAGCTACAGTTAAGTAGTAGTTCCAGAGGCCCTGATAGGTCATGTTTCATGCTATTTAGAAGGCATCCTGGGATATTGTATGGGCCCATTGATGCAGTGTTCATGGTCTTAGAGAAAGTTTTAAGGACCTGTTCCCTAGCGATAATGGGGGAGTTGTATTTGATGATATTTCCTGAGGGAAGGTTGAGAGGGAGAGAGGGGTAAAGTTGGAGCTGAATTTATCAGCCAGGAGGTTTGCTAGGTCTTTTGGCTCAGTATAGGTGGCTGCATTTGCAATGAACTCTGCACACAATTGTGTAATGCCTTTGAGGTTGTGGACATAGCTAATGAATGCTTTGTGGTTATCCTTGGGAGGCTAAACTTTCCTCAAATTTGGCTTTTTGTAGGTTTTATTTGCCCTTTGAGTTGTTTGTTTAGTTTGATGAGAGTGCTTTTATCATGCTGGGTGCTGCATCTCTTAATTTTTACCATGATTTTCTTCCTCCCGTTATACAGCCTATCGATTTTGTGATTCCACCAGGGTGGTTTGTTTTTTTAGTTAGTTCTGGATTTCTTCCTGGTGGGTACAGCTGCCACTATGCAGCTATTGTTATTATGTACGGGGTTTCTGTGAATAGTTCTGCGTAGGCAGCAGTGTTCTCAGGGTTATTGCGGACTTGAAATTTTGCCAGGTTCTCACTTAATAGCAGGAGGTTAGCCTTAGAATACTTCCTGAATATTCTAGGTTTAGCTGGGGGTCCAGGTTCATAGGCTGATACTAGGCTATCTGCCCTAGGGCATTTATAAGCCTAGCCAGAGTGTGTTTGGCTTTCTCCACCCTTTTAGATTAGTTGACTGTGCCTCTGTATAGTAAGTCACAGAAGACAGCCCTTTTAAGGTTAGTTTACTGTGCCTCTGTCTAGTAGGGACACAGAAGAGATCCCAGGGGTAAATCTACGATCTCCCATCCACTCGTCAAGATTTCTCTTGAAGAGGGTCATTGAGGGGTTCTGACTAACATGGATTGGGATTTTGTTCCAGAGTGAGGGAAGCCTCTGGGATATGAATCTGTCCCTCCAGCATGTCCTATTTATTTCTGTGCTGAGGTTTAAGTCCCTGGAGCGCATAGCTCTAAGGGATTTGGATTTCCTGAGGTGGAACATGTCCATTAATCCTGGGTTGGACATGGCTTTATATGTCAGGCACAGATCGCCTCTGAGTAGGCGGTAAGCAACTGAGTAGAGCTGGAGTTTCTTTAGCCTAACTGCGTAGGGCATCTGAGTCCCTTAATCCTCTTGGTGAGGTACGTTTGGGGTCTTTCCAGTTGCTGCAGGTGTCTGGTAAGGTACATTCCAAATGGGGCATTGTATTCAATTATGGGCCTGATGAGTAGAGGGGCACAATGACCTCTCTTGATCTAGATGTGAACCCCTTCGTGATAAGGTGGGCTATATAGAAGGTCTTTCTAACCACTTTGGCAACGTGATTGTCAAAGGAGAGATAGTTATCTACTTGGATCCCCAAATCCCTAATTACTTCTTCCGTACTTAATGGATTACCACCTATGTGGTAATTTGCAAGCACTTTGTTTTTCCCAAAGGGGATGATTATGCACTTTTTGGCATTTAGCTTTAGGCCATGGCTCTGGCACCAGTTATCCGTCTCTGTGAGACCTTTTTGGAGGATGCTTGTGTCAGTCAGCGAGTTGATTATGGCACCCAGTTTGCAGTCATCTGCGAACTTGGTCAGCCATAGTCCTCCCGTGTTAGCCTGTACCTCAGAGAAATATATACCAAACAAGAGAGGTCCCAGGACTGAGCCTTGTGGGACGCCACTTGTAACTGGTTTAGAGTCTGACATGACACCTGCAATTCTGACCATGTGGGTTCTATCCCTGAGCCAGTTTGCAACCCATCTTGTGACATAGGGGTTGATATGTAAGCTGGTGAGCTTATTTTTGATGCCCGAGTGGGGTATTGTGTCGAAGGCTTTTGTGAGGTCCAGGTAGGCTGTGTGGACTACCTTCCCTTCATCTATGGCCTTGGTGACCGTTTCAAAGAAGTTGACCAGGTTCAAGAGGCAAGATCTGCCCTTAAAGCCGAATTGGGTAGGATCCAGTGTTTGGAGGTTCCCAGTGTCTTTGTTTATGAGTTCCATGATGATACGCTCCATAGCTTTGCAGACCAGGCTAGTCAGGCTTATAGGGCAATAGTTTCCGGGGCCCGATGTGGCACCACCTTTGTGGAGTGGGACCACTGTTGCTGTACGCCATTCCTTATGTACATATCCTGTAGTAAGGCTGAGATTGAACAGTGACTTTATGTGAGGGTTCAGTTCTTCTTGGAGCTCATGTAAGACGCAGCCCGGGACACCGTCCGGTCCCATTGATGCTGTGTTTTTTGCTTTGGAGAGGGCAGCTCTCACCTGTGCATCTGTGATGTCAGGGAGGCTACACTCTGTTGGGATAGACATTTGCTCTTTTCGGGGGGAAGGGGGGGAGAAGTTTGCACTGAACCTATCTGCCAGGATGTTGGCAATGTCTGTGGGTTCAGTGTATTTTTTGTCATTTTGCACTAACTCAGAGCATATCTGGCAGTTGCCACCCAGGTTCCTGACATAACTAAAGAAGGCCTTGTGATTATCTTTAGCGTCTTGTGCAATTTTTCTTTCAAAGCTGACCTTAGATGATTTTATGAGGGATCGTAGTTTCTTGCTAGTACTGATCAGAGATGCCTTCCCTTTTTGGGATTTTGCTCATCATGTAGTAGCTTCCTCCTTCTGTTGTATAGCTTATTTATGGCTGGGGTCCACCAGACACGTCTCCTGCCTTTGGAGGAATGAGTCTTGGTTTTATTTGGGATAGCACGATCCATGCATTCCTGTAGGTGTCCATAGAATGCGTTTGTAAAGGATTATGCGGTTTGGGCCGTATTTTCCTCTGTCCCGGGGGCTTTGAAGGATTCCACCTCAGTTTTGAGAAGTGTGAAGTTTAGTTTTGAGAAGTTCTTCACCGTGGTTTCCTTGGCTGGTGGTGGGGACGGGATATGGATATCCAGTGAGATTAATTTATGGTCAGATCTTACCAATGAGGAGTATACCTCTGGTATGGAACATAGAGTCCCCATGTTGGTGATGATCAGGTCCAATATGTTTTCCCCTCTTGTGGGAGTGGTGACCAGTTGTTCCATAGCATTTGAGTTTATAAATTCTAGGAACTGTTGGGCGAGGGTGTTGGGACTTGAGTAGTGCTCCCAGTCTATGTTTGGGTAGTTGAAGTCACCCAGTATAATGGTGTTTGGAGAGACCTTCATATTCTCCAGTGTTCTCAAGAAAGCCGAGTGGGGTTCCTGAGTTTGGGAGGGTGGTCTGTAGCAGGCTACAAACTGAAAGGCAGTTTTGCCCACTGTTAGTTGCACATGGATGGTCTCCGATGCTTCGTGCAGTGCCACTAACCTGGAGGTGTGTGGGTATCTTTGAATATGGATACTCCCCCCTCCTTTTGTTGTTCGGTCCGAGTTTTGGGGCCGAAAAGCATGGTATGAGGTATAACCTGGTAGTGCTGGGGTGATCTCAGGAGCCTTGAACCAGGTTTCTGTTACTGTACAAATATCGATATTCTCCATACTGAGGAGAGCCTCGAGTGTGTGCATCTTGAGATTTAGACTTCTGGCGTTGAGCAGCATTACCCTTAGTTTCTTTTTCCTTGTGTTGTCTATGGAGGTGGGTTTGTCTTTTGAGCCTCACTATGTGGGTGGCAAGAGCCTTAGCCAGTATTTGAAAGCCCAGGGGTGACAGGTGCAAGCCTTCCCTAGCGAAGCAAACTGGCTTGTCGAGCATGCCATCCCAGGCTGACAAGACACTGGATCCCCTTTGAATGACACCAATACTTTAGCCAGTTGTTAAAATTGATCATTTTGTCTTTATACTGTGGCATCATTCTTGGTAAGGGTAAAATGCTACTCAAGGTCAGGGTCATACCGGCCTGGTCTACATGATCAGAGAGCTCCTCTATGTCTCTTTTCATGTAGTCCAGGGAGGTACATCTCAGGTCATTCACACCAGCATGGACAATGACAGAGTCATATTTGTACTTGCTTTGGAGTGACCTGAGTGCTTGTGTTATGTGGCGGATCCTGGCACCTGACAGGCAGCTTACAGTGACCTTCTCCTTGTTCAGCCTGGTGAGTGGGACGTCAGTGTCTAACAATAGAGTCACCTATTACAAGTGTATTAGGTGTGTTGTTTAGCCTTAAGGGCTGTGACTGTGTGGCACACTGACTTAGTGAACTATGTGATACGTGGGTATTGTTGTGGGGTAGCGGTTGCTTGGATGTCTGCTTTGGAGGTCTCTGCTGCTTGGGCAGATTTTTATTTAGAGTCTCCGAGTATGTTTTTGTGTGTTTATGTGTTTGGTTTGCTGTTGCGATAGGTCTATGTGAGACTGGATTTGTGGTGTGTGTGGTTACCTTCTCCTCCTGACTGACTGCGCCAGTACTGGGTTGAGAGAGCTCAGCCTCTAGTTTGGCTATATAGCTGCATCTCTCGCATATATTTGAGCTTGTTGGGAGGAGAAGAAGGGCGGTCTGTGTACATAAGGCAGTTGTAACATTGCCTCAAGATTCCCAGATTCACCAGCTGGACTGGAGAGTAAACCCGAAACTGACTTTTGGACATGCCAGAATAGTATAAGGAACTACTTTTGACTGATCAAAAAGGACCAATAGGGAGCCAAGTACTTAAAGGGAGTATAAGAGGGTGTAGTGCTTTAGTTTGTTAGTGCTTACTTATAAGAGTACTTATACGAGCAACTGCAGGGCTTTAGAATGAAACTAGAGTGCTTACTTTGAGATTTAGAATAGTTCTAAGGGAAAAAGTGAAGAGCAGACTTTGTGGAACCGGAAATACTTTAAACCCGTTTAAGAGGCGCTGCCCGATGCTGCGCCATGCGCAAAATCGTGCAAAACCATGCAAATGCGGCTATTAAAGCAGGGAAATTGAAAGAGATAGGAATTGACCCAAAATGGCCAATAAGCTACTAGTTTCAGGGCTGAGACCACTCCTCCAGGGACTGATAGGCTGCTCAAAGCTCCCCACTCTCACTGGTGAACAGAGAAGCTTCCTCCTATCCAAGTAACGATATGGGCAACACAGGAAACTATACCACAGTCTGGAATTCAGCAAAACCTGAAATCTGGACTAATCTAGTTAAGCAAAGGCGGGAAAAGAGAATTTTTTGGGGTTTTTTTTTGTTTTTTTCAGGAAACAGCAGAAAAACACACAGAAAACAGTGGAAATGCTATAAACAGGCTAGCGTACTTTAGTGTGTAGCCTACAACAGTTGTACAGTACAAAAACGACTTAAATTGATATAAAATAAGTGCAAAAACTGTAAAAAGCAGAAGGCAAATGCAATTTAAACTTTTTAAAGCACAGATCAGTTAGAAATTCACTTTTTAGGCGGGAAAAGGCAGTCGGAGCAAAAAAACCAGACTTTTATTTTTACTTCAAAGGAGACCATTTTGTGCCTGACTTACCAGGGAAGGCATTACAGTGGGGGGTGTGCTGCACTCTCCCATATTAGTGAGGACCAGATCCAGTATGGTTGCACCCCTGGTTGGTATATTGACTGTCTGGTCAAGGGAGTTTGTGTTTACAAAATGCAGGAATCTCTGTGCATATACATTTGGTGTCGTATAGGATTCCCAGTTAGTACTGAGGTAATTAGTCACCCATGAATGTGGTATTGGGATGGATGGCTGGTGTTTCTAATAAATTTAAATACATAATATGGGTTTCCTGGGTCGTAGAGGGGGACCTATAGCTTGCAAGGAAGTGGTACTGGATTTTGGTGATATGAACATGGAACAGCTCAAGTGCATTGCCCTGTTTGACCAGCCTTGAAGTATCTCAACAAAACAAAAACTAAAAGAAACACCACTGAAGCAGGCTCAAATGCTGTGTCGAAAAAAGACAAAAATGAATAAATCCAATAAGAAACAGACACAGTCACGACCGCAGCATCCAGTACTAAAAGATTTTACTACAGGTGCACAGAACACAAGCACTTTCACTACAATAGCTTCATCAGGTGTTTAAAATGCACAGTAAAACACATCTCCTTTAAAGCACTAAGGTAACAATCACATGATACATTTCAATCACTATTTAAAAGCATATTACATACAAAATGTCAGCACGTGATTTAATACTACATAAAAACATAAATAAAACATAAATACATTAGTGAAAGCTGCACTCTCTCCTCAAAGGTCTATGTTTAAGTCAGGGTCTCAGGGGCACATGTTCATTAAGTCCATGCCCAGAGTCCCCTCTCAACCTAACAATCCATGTAGATCTAAGTCTTCAGTCTTATTAACTATATCACCTAAACTGGAACTCTCTGATATTCTCCCAATGACCATGAACTTGAATATATGGGTGTCATCTGTGTTCATAACATATCTAGCCAGTGCATTGACCTTATTGTTTTTATTTATATTATAAACATGTTCTCTTATACATTCTTTAAACGTTCTGTTGGTCTTCCCTATATAGAATCCCATACATTTTACACAATAAGCAAGATAAACCACATGTTTAGTGAAACATGTGGCATGTACTTTAAAAGTGTACATTTTCCTCTGGTCAGGATGATAAAATTCAGCACTGGTGTCAATATAAGAACAAATATTGCATGGCCCGGTGCCATATTCACAGTCTTCAGCAAGGGTTCCCTTGGGATAACATAGTCTCCTTTCTAAGGACTTGCTATTCCTAAACTGAAAACAAGGTTTAACGTCTATGAGTTTCACTACATCGGGATCAGTAACTAGAATGTTCCAGTGCTTCCTAATGATATCTACATACTGAGAGACATCAGTAATATAGCTCAAAGGAACCCAAAGATGTTCATCGTGTTACACTGCTGCAGTCATTACACTTGGGTTATCCTGCCGTCAGGCGGTTCCCCAGTCGGCCCGAGTTCCAAAGACTTGGTCCGGCGTCGGTTGCTGTCGCCTCCTCCCTGACGTCAGTGCGACAGGGGTATATAAGATGCAGCCGATGCCATTTTTTTCAGTCTTTCTTGCTGCGCGGTGCCCGAAGCAGAAGCAGTTCGCAAGTGCCGGTCGGCCGACTCCTGAGATTTTCATTCCGAATCCAGAACCGAAGTCTTCTAAAAAAGCTAAGTACCCGTTGAAACTTTTTCTTGCCTCAGACCAATGTCAGTAAAAGTTAATAACTGTATTTCTTGTGGGAAGCAAATACCTCATAAGGACTTCCACTCCTATTGTATTCCATGCCTAGGCCCTGACCACAACGTCACTGGTTGTCGGTTTTGTGCTAGGTTTAACAAGCGCACTATTAAATGTCGGTTTGATTTTGCCCGACATTATTTTGGCAGAAAATTCAATTACACCATGCCATCGGAACTTCTGACGACCGCAATGCACAAAAAGCGCAAGGACAAGGACAGGTATCCGAGGCCCAAAACTGACGATGAGGCCTCTTCTAGGCCAGTCGCCGGTTCTCCGTTTTTCAGCGAGGTGCCTATGCAGCCCCTGACGACTGCTTCCACAGAACCACAGACCGCCTCCAACTCCCACGTGGAGCTGGGTGGGCCTTCGGACGTACTAGGTTTTCAGCTTTCCGATCCTAACCCTACAGAGGGAACCGAAGTATCTGAGCAATCCCACAGCTACAGAGGGTATTTTCAGACCTACCCAGTTAACCATTAAACCCTCTTCTAAGTCTAAGCCCCCCTTAAAAGCAAAGAAACAGACACAACTCTCTCCAGGACAGGCTTCCATTCCTAAGAACAAGTGCTAAAAATGGCCGAAGACCTAATCACCCTGATCAGGGGGTCCCATCCCCCTCCTGATAAAAGGCCCAGACAGGATGCAGACTATGAATCTTCTGAGCAGGTGTCCATTTCCTCAGACTCTTCCTCGGACCTAGGATATTCTTTACCCCCTTATGAGGATTCTGATGCTGAGGAATCAATTCCATCAGCCTCTCCGCCTGAGGACTACTCCTTTGGGGAGACCTTACATACCATGAGGGAACATTTCCAGTGGGAAGGCCAGGATTACTCTCAATCCAAGAAAAGGCTCAGAGACTTACTTTTATTGCCTCAACACAGACCCCTTGCTATCCCGCCAGTTTTAGATATTGTGGATGATGTGTACACTGAATCCAATTTAAACCCTGACTCCTTACCCCCAGCCCCAGTTAAACCTGATAGATATTACAGAGTCCCTGACTCTCACAAATTTCTGTACAAAAGCCCTGTTGCTGACCCTGAAACTATTTCTCAGGGACCCAAAGGGATTAAGGCCTCATCAGCAAAAAAAACAGTTCCCTCTGACAAAATTCCAGAGCATTAGACAGATGGGGAAAGAAGGTATATACATCTGCAACTTTAGCAATGAGAGCCTTGAATTGCCAGTTTCACATGCTAAAATATCAGCAATTTTTGATGTCTCAGTTGAAACAAGAGATGCTTCCAGATTCAGATCCTCCTAATTTTAAAGAAATGCAGGATTTATTGCATGCAGCTGAACAAGTGGGAAAACATACTTTGCAATGTGGGTTTGATTCATTAGAGGCCTCCTGTAGAGCAGTAGTTACAAGTTCTGTCATTAGAAGGCATGCTTGGTTAAAAGAACATACGTTACCAGATCATGTTAAGGTCAAATTATCGGATGCACCTTTGCAGCGGGTTGTGCTGTTTGGAGTTAAGGCAGAGGAGGTTTTAAAGAAGATGGAGGATAAGGCAAAATCTATGCAAACGGTGAAAGATTTCTTACAGGTTCAGCCACCTCGTTTTAGCAGAAGTTGGCCAACAAAGAATTGGTCCTTTCCAGTCACAGACACATCTCAAAGGGGTAGATACAGACATCCAAGAGGTAGAGGTCAGGCACAAGGCCCTTACAGGCCTCGACAATGGGGTACACCAGGCCAGAAAGAAGGGGAAGACAGGCCTCAATGACTTTCCACTGCAACTGCCAAACAGCTGTCTCTTGGCAGCCCCCTTAGGAGGAAAACTGGCACTTTTCTATCACAATTGGCATTGCATCACCAAAGACAAATGGGTTCTCAACATTGTATCTCAAGGTTACAGGTTCCACTTTCACACTCTGCCAATGTTAAAAGGAATGCCAAATCTGCCACCAAATCAATGGGCAGAGGCTCAAAAACAAATTACAGCACTCATGGATATGAGAGCTATTCAAAAGGTACCACCACAGGAACAAGGACAAGGATTTTACTCGAGACTCTTTCTGGTTCCCAGAAAGGACAAAGCCTGGAGACCCATTCTGGACCTTTCTTCACTAAGCACTTACCTGGATGTTCCAAAATTCAAGATGTTGACACTACAGCAGCTTCTTCCCATGCTGGGCAAGAAAGCTTGGCTCGTGACTTTGGACCTCAAAGAGGCATACCTGCATGTCCCTATCAGCCAAAACTGCAGAAGATACCTCAGGTTTCTAGCTGGTTCAATGCAATATCAATTCTCTGCACTGCCCTTTGGCTTATCTACTGCGCCCAGGGTCTTCACAAAGTGCCTGGCACCAGTAATTGCATTTTGCAGGCAAAAAGGAATTCAAATTTATCCATACCTGGACGACTGCCTGATTCAAACAGAGAGCAAAGGACATTTTATTAAAGCATCTGGCGTACGTAAAAAAGTTAAGTTGCCTGGGGTACACAGTAAACAAAAAGAAATCAAAACTAGTGCCCTCACAACAGATAATATTCCTGGGTGCCAGCTTGAACACAACAACCCAGATGGCTTATCTCACACCAGACAAGCAAGGACAACTGACTCAATATTTTCATTTAATGGCAACAAAGACCCAACTCCCTGCAAGAAAAATTCTGTAGGCCTTGGGCTACATGACATCTTGCATACTACTAATTCCATATGCCAGACTGCATATGAGGAAACTACAATGGTACCTAAAGAGTGTATGGTCTCAGCACTGTCAAAGTTTGGAAACGGTTATACCACTAATTCCTTGCCTACAACAGGAGTTTCGATGGTGGGCTCAAGCTTGTCACCTCAACAAGGGACAGCCTTTCACTCAACCCACAGCCAGGCAAACGCTGACAACAGATGCATCGGATTACGCCTGGGGAGCACACATGGCAGGAAAATATATCCAGGGCGAGTGGCCCACAGAGCAAAGACATCTCCACATCAATCAAAAAGAGATGCTAGCTATACAAAATGCAATTATAGCCTTCAAGGACCTGCTGCACCCAGGACAATTACTACTAAAGACAGACAACACCACAGTTATGTGGTACATAAACAAGCAAGGGGGCACACACTCCTACTCCCTCTGTAGACAAGCCATGACCTTGTGGAACACAGCTCTAAACTACCAAGTTCATCTGCAAGCACAATTCCTGCCAGGAGAGAAAAACACACTGGCAGACGACCTAAGTAGAAACATCATGGACCCCCACGAATGGGAATTGAACCCACAAATATTCAGAATAACACAAAAATGGTGGAGCCCGGACATAGATCTGCTTGCATCCCCAACGAACTGCCAATTACAGAAATTCTGTGCAAGGAGATACCATCCACAAGCATAGAAAGTGGATGCCCTCTCATTCAGCTGGAAAAAACTACAAGTATACGCTTTCCCTCCTTTACCTCTCCTTCCAAAGGTACTCATAAAAGCCAGGCAGGAAGAGCCAAAGATGATCCTGATTGCACCAGACTGGCCACGCCAGCATTGGTACCCAGTCTTAAAGAACTTAGCACAAGAACCACCCTGGATTTTGCCTCAAATCCCACAGTTGTTGACACAGTACAACAATCAGATACTTCACAGCCAGCTAAAGACCTTAAATCTAGCTGCATGGAAAATTCCTTAGTCAAGCAAGCAATGCCTCTCTCCAAAGCTGTTATGGATGTCATTCTGGAGGCCAGAAGGCCTAGCACCAGGAAAGCATACTCGGACAAATGGAAGAGATTCTGTGCCTGGAACCAAGCGCACAGCCTTGACCCTCTTGTCCCAAACATTCCTCAGATACTTCAATACTTAACTGAGATGCTGGAAAAGGGCCTCTCCTTTTCATCCATCAAGATCCACGCCTCAGCTATTTCTGCTCATTACAACACAGATCCACCAATTTTTTTCTAATCCTTTGCTCAAACAGTACCTCAGAGGGTCTAAAAACATAAGACCGTCCCGTAGAGCACCAACACCAACTTGGGACCTCAACTTTGTTTTGGAAAAATTAACTTTACCTCCTTTTGAGCCAGCTAACACAGCAGAATTAAAATACATCTTTTGGAAAACTGCTCTGCTACTGGCAATAACAGCAGCACAATGAGTTTCAGAATTACAGGCACTAATGGCAGTGGAACCTTTCCTCATCTTCCACCAGGACAGGGTGTCTTTAGGAACTAACCCTACGTTTATGGCAAAGGTGGTATCAAGTGTGGCTCTAAGCCAAACTATTCACTTGCCAACTTTTTATCCAAAACCACAGAACAAAGGGGAGAGACTACTACATTCTTTGGACATTCACAGGCAGTTACGCTTCTTCTTTGACAAAACCAAAGCTTTTAGAAAATCTGAGCAATTATTGGTAGCATACGCTGCAGGAGCACAGGGAAAAGCCATTTCAAAGCAGAGTATTTCAAAATGGATAGGACACTGTACGTTTCTGCTATACCCACCATGGGAAACCTGTACCTAGCAGCATTAGATCTCACTCCACCAGGGCAACAGCCACTTCAACTGCCTACCTCAGAGGAGTACCTACCAAGGATATTTTGGAAGCAGCAACATGGAGTTCTGTGCATACCTTCACCAAACATTACCATTTGCCTTTATACTCCAAATCCAGAGCTGGCTTCACCACTGCTGTACTGCAGGCCCTTATAGCCACCCCTAATGCCTTATAGATCCAGCCTCCCTACCTCAGCTTTGGGATTCCACCCAAGTGTAATGACTGCAGCAGTGTAACACGATGAGCATAGTACAATTTTGTACCTACCATAAATGTAGATGTTAGAGTGTAAACACTGCTGCAGTCCAGGTTACCCTCCCTCCTTCCCCTCTTACTTTCTGGTACTTACCTAGGTCATCTATCCTTTATTACCTTTGGGGAGTATTTGCGGGTAACTAAAAATGGTTGTTTGCTTTTCTTTTGTATATTTTACTAGCAATTTGAATTGCCTACCTATTTAGGGGCACCTGACATCTGGGGCAAGAAAAACTGAAGAAAATGTCGTTGGCTGCATCTTATATACCCCTGTCGCACTGACGTCAGGGAGGAGGTGACAGCAACCGACGCCAGACCAAGACTTTGGAACTCGGGCCAACTGGGGAACCATCTGACGGCAGGATAACCCAAGTGTAATGACTGCAGCAGTGTTTACACTCGAACATCTACATTTATGGTAGGTACAAAACTGTACTTTTCATGCCACCATCCTTTCTATCTTTCACCCTACCAACTTTCCCTCTCCCATCAAAAAAGTAGGGTTTGCATGACTATGCCTCATTCCTACTACATCATTGACATTCATAAGGATGTGTAGCCACACGTTATCTGAACATGAACTAAGTGTGTTACAGAAGGGTTTGTCCTTCATACCTGCCAGTAAGTCTGATTGCACAGTAGTTATTTTTGATGTGAAAATGCTTGCAAGGAATTTGACACTAAAATTGTTGTATAGTAGTACTAGTAATGATGGAGCTGTATTTAATAATACTAACAATGCTAATAATGTTTTCTCTAAACCTAATAGATTTATTCCTAAGCCTAATTCACTAGTGACAGCCTTTGAGAAGCTATGTGTACAGGATATTTATGACTTGGAGTTTGGTAATGCTGTATCTCATAGAAGTAGAAAACAGAATAATTTAACCAAAAAATGAGAATGATGCATTGAAATGTCTTGAGAACAGCAAATATATCATTATCAGACCTGCCGACAAGGTTGGGCCAATTGTGGTATTGGATAAGGACTGTTATGTTACAAAAATGAGTTATGTTGGACATTTATATGAGAAAATATCAAGTGTGCAAGTCAACAATGTTATTTTTGATGTGCACATTTTGATGAAATGCCTGTTAGTTAAATTTGATAGATGATAAGTTATTTAAGTATTTGTACAGTTCTGCTCATACAAGGCTTACCAAAACTACATAAGAGTAATGTAGATCCACCCATGAGACCGATTGTCTCGGGTAGGAATTGGTGTACGGAATCATTGTCAATTTATATAGAAAAACATCTGAGACCTGCTCTAGATAATCTTAAGCATGTTTTAAAGGACAGTGAACATTTTTTGAATGATTTGTATTGTTTTGCTCCCATGAGTACTTGTAAGACTATTTACTTGTTACCATGATACACAATATAGAGGGTATTACCAGTACTGTTCTGTTTCTAGAACGTTATGCCAATTATGGGGAGCAAACTGTGAGTCTTTTGGCTAAATTACTTGAAATTGTGCTTGAACACAGTGTTTTTGTGTTTGAGGGGCAGGCTTAGAAGCAGTGCAATGGCTTAGCTATGGGCACATCCTGTGCCAATAGCTATGCCAATGCAGTTATGGCTATTTGGGAAATTGAATATGTATTGAGTGGACCATACAGTAGTTGCATTTTATTTTTCAGAAGGCTTGTAGATGACCTTTTTATTTTGTGGAAGGGTGATCTCAATACATTTTTGGAATTTCATGAGTTTGTTAACATGAGTACTACATTTTTAAAGTTTACCTTTAAATCTGCACTTTATGAGATTGAGTTCTTGGATGTGTTGGTTGCAAGGGATAATGAGGGAGAACTTTTTACTAAGCTTCATAGGAAAGAATGTCATGTGAATCATTTGCTACACAGGGATAGTTTACATCCTCCTTATGTTTTTAGGAATGTTATATGCAATCAAGTATATAGAGCATCTAGGTTAAATGTGAAGGAGCAGGATTTTCAGATACAGGTAAATACTGCCGTGGATAATCTTGGAGATCGAGGGTATAATGAGCAACACATCTTTATGAATGTCAGTGATGTAATAGGAATGAGGCATAGTCATGCCAAACCCTACTTTTCTGATGGGAGAGGGAAAGTTGGTAGGGTGAAAGATGGACAGGATGGCGGCATGAAACTTAGGGATCCTTTGAGCTATACTACTGATGTCTCTCAGTATGTCGATATCCTTAGGAAGCTTTGGAAAGTTCTAGTTACTGATCCCGATGTAGTGAAATTCATAGATGTTGAACCTAGGTTTCAGTTTAGGAATAGCAAGTCCTTAAAAAGGAGACTATGTTATCCCAAGGGGGGACCCTTGCTAAAAACTGTGAATATGGCACCAGGCCATGTGGGCGGTGCAATTTTTGTTCTTGTAGTGACACCAGTGCTGAATTTTATCATCCTGACCAGAGGAAAATGCACACTTTTAAAGTACATGCCACATGTTTCACCGAACATGTGGTTTATCTTGCTTATTGTGTAAAATGTATGGGATTCTATATAGGGAAGACCAACAGAACGTTTAAAGAACATATAAGAGAACATGTTTATAATATAAATAAACACAATAAGGTCAATGCATTGGCTAGACATGTTATGAACACAGATGACACCCATATATTCAAGTTCTTGGTCATTGGGAGAATATCACAGAGTTCCAGGTTAGGTGATATAGTTAATAAGACTGAAGACTTAGAGTCTACATGGATTGTTAGGCTGGGGGGGGACTGTGGGCATAGTCTTAATGAATCTGTGCCCCTGAGACCCCGACTTAAAAATAGACCTTTGAGGAGAGAGTGCAGCTTTCACTAACGTATTAATGTTTTATTTATGTTTTTATGTAATATTAAATCATGTGCTGACATTTTGTATGTGATATGCTTTTAAATAGTGATTGGAATTTAACATGTGATTGTTACTCTAGTGCTTTATAGGAGATGTGTTTTACTGTGCATTTTAAACACCTGATGAAGCTATTGTAGTGAAAGCGCTTGTGTTCTGTGCACCTGTAGTAAAATCTTTTAGTACTGGATACTGCGGTCATGACTGTATCTGTTTCTTATTGGATTTATTCATTTCAGCCTTGAAGTGTATTTATCTTTGATGTAAATAGAGACACCTTCACCTTTAGGCCCTGCCTTTGAAGTAGCTGGCCTAAATGTGTGGAAGGCATTATAACCTAGCACTGTTGGTGTGCTCTTCGCAGCTTTAAACCATGTCTCAGTAACCACACAGACGTTAGCATTCTCTAGGATAAAGAGAGCTTCTAGGGAGTGGAGTTTTTTGTTTAGACTCCTAGCATTGAGCAGTAATACCTTTAGATTTTCTTGGTTTTGATTTGCTATGTCAGAAGTAGTTTCAGTTTGGCATTGCCTAAAAAAGTCACTATGAGGGAAGACGATGTTTTAGCTAATATTTGAAAGCCTAGAGAGAGGTGCAGTCCTTCCCTAACAAAGCAGCACGGTCTGTTGACCATCTCCTTCCATGCTGACAAATATTGCACCCCCTTAGAGTGACACCAGAAATTAAACCAATTATTAAAGTCAATCATCTTTTGTTTGTATTGTAGCGTCACCCTTGGAAAGGGTAAAATGCTGCTCAATGCTAAACTCATACCAGCCATATTCCGAGAGTTCCATGATGTTTCTCATATTATAGTCTAGGGAGGTACATCTCAGTTCAGTTACTCCCACATGGACTATGACTGAGTCATATTGGTAACTGTGGTCTAATGACCTGAGTGCCTGTGTAATGTGGTGGATCCTAGTCCTTGATAAGCAACTGACTGTGAATTTCTCTTCACTCAGCCTGGTGAGAGGGACATCAGTGTGTCTCATGATGGAGTCTCCAATGACTAGAATGTTGGATTGTGTGGTGGCTTGCCTTATGGGCTTAGAGGTAGAGGCTCCATGAGATGTAGCTCTATGTGTTTATGTGGATGTTGTTTTGAAAGAGTACATATAGGGCTGCTGAGGGTATTTATTATGTGTACTTCATCTAGGAGGTCTTTGTGGTTTAGCAAGGTTACATTTAAGTGCCTCAGCATATGTGGGTCAATATGTCTGCTTTGAATTGTGCATGATGTGTGCACTACTGACAACCTTATTGACATTAGGGGTACTTTTATGTGAGAGCTTTGCCTCCACTGATATTGCGTAAATACATCTCTGACATACCATACCAGTTTGTTTGAGAATTAACTGGTTGTCAGTAAACATGAGGTAATTTCTACATTGCCTCAGGGATGCCCATATCCACCATGCTGGTAACAAAGACAGTATGAAAGTTCATATCCATGGCAACAGGCCCTTTTTTATTGATTAGACAGTTGGAGTGAGAATATCAGTCATTGTCAGGAGTATCCGGTTTGCAACTATGGGGACAGTGTTTATCACTGTAAACTGTTTGTCCTGTGTGCAACTAAGTATTGGAGAAATTTTAATTGTGCTTTTATAGAACAAATGTCACTCAAGGTGTCTGAGTTTTTGCCGAGCACTGCCAAGCACTTGAGGGGAAGCTAATTCATAGTCCCTGAAAATTTAAGGATGAAGTATTTAGGCAGATATTCTGAAGTTAGAAACAAATTAAGCAGTACTTACTAAAAACAAAAAAATAGCTTGTCAAGATTGATGGAAAGAGGGGAGTCGCATGATTGGGTACTGCCTGGCTGCTACTAATGCTGAGCTCACCACAGCTTCACTCTGTTGGGATACAATGATCCTTTGCTTCTCTTACGAGAAGCAAAATGTTAGCAACAGTACTAAGAACAGTCTGGTGATCCACAGTCTTTCCTAGATGATGCAAGGGTCTGTAGGCTTGTAGCCTTTTCCTGGTAGATACCTTGAATAGCAATCAGATTAATCAGGAACATTAAGCACAGGCACTCACTCTCCAACCAGTAACTATCAGGAATCAATGCACTCTGCTCCTTCCCTCACCAGGACCAGAATATAAGCACAGCTTCCATGCTGTCACTTATAAAGCAGTTAGTAAACCTTCTGGTGATCAGCAGTCTCCAGGAAATAATGTCCATGTACTCCTTCTGTTACCAGGAGAAAACAGAAGCCGTAATTTCAAGATGACTACTGAGAGGTAGAATGTGGGCTCTCCAATAACTGGTGATGTTCTTCATTCCACATTGCTGCAGTCCTAACTATTGGGTAGTCCGCTGTCCAGTCGGCCCGAATACCAAAGTATATGGCTGACGTCGGTCAGGGCGCATTAGACTGACGTCAGTACGTCAGGGTACTAATGCGCATGACCGACATCATATCCTCAGTCTTTTTTGCCGCATGGTCCGATGCAGAAGCAGTTTTGCGAGTGCAGGTTGGCATTCTGAAATTTTCTGAAGTCGGAGTTTCAGACCGAATCAAAGTTGGCTAAGTACCCCGTTGGGGAACATTTTGGTTTTTTCTTGCCTCAGTGTTTAACCGGATGTCAGAAAAAGTGAATAACTGTATTTCTTGTGGGAAACAGATACCTCATAGGGATTACCATACCTTGTGTATACCTTGTTTAGGGCCTGAGCACGACGTTGTTGGATGCCGCTCTTGTGCTAGGTTTAACAAACGCACTATTAAGAGAAGGTTAGACTGTGCCAGGTTAGTGTTTGGGAAGCGTTGTAATTATAAAATGCCGCCGGATGCTCCGGCGCCGCTTCGTCAAAAGCGCAAGGACAAAACAGCGAAGCCTAGGGTTGATGAACCGGCAGTCCCGGACGTCGGTTCTTTAGAAGGCTCAGTGGAGCCAGAGGTTTTGCCAGGAGTTTCTTTGGAGTCTCAGGCAGAGACTTTACTGTTACAAGATGTGCCTTCTCAGGAGGTAGGCCAGGCTGAGGGGGCTTCTCAGGTAACTGTTCTTCCCTCTCTTCCCAAGGTAGTTAGAGCCTCTCCTTCTGTTTCCAAAACTTCTTTGAGAGGTAGGCCAAGTTTAGCTTCAGTGGGGGCTTCTCCTAGCACTTCAGGTTCTGTGCCTAAGAAACATATGCTTAAAATGGCAGAATATTTGATTACTATGATTAGAGGTTCTATGCCCCCTCCTGATAAGAGGCCTAGGGTGGAACCTGAGTTTGAGAGTTTTGAACAGTGTTCAGAGGCTTCTGAGTCTTCTGCGGAAGATTTGCAGGAGTATCCTCCTTATTCTGATTCAGATGTGGATGATTCCACTCCTACAGCTTCTCCTCCTGAGGATTTCTCATTTTCAGAGACTCTCCATTCCATGAGGGAGCACTTTAAATGGGAAGGCCAGGATTACTCTGATTCCAGGAAAAGGCTTAGGGAATTCTTGTTTTTACCCCAACATAGGCCCTTAGCTATACCTCCTGTGTTGAATGTGGTGGAAGATGTTTTTGCAGAGGCTTCCCTGAATCCTGATTCTTTGCCTCCTGCTCCTGTTAAACCTGATAGGTACTATAGGGTGCCTGAAGCTCATAAGTATCTTTTTAAGAGTCCTAGGGCAGACCCGGAAACTGTTTCTCAGGGACCTAAAGGTGTTAAGGCCTCTGTGGTTAAAAACCCTGTTCCCACTGATAAAGAGGCAAGGGCTTTGGATAGATGGGGAAAGAAAGTGTATACTTCTTCCACTTTAGCCATGAGGGCGTTGAATTGTCAGTTTCACATGCTAAAATATCAAAATTATCTCCTTTCACAATTGAAATCTAAGGTGGATGCTTTGGCGGAAGGTATTGAGTGTAAAGAGTTGCTGGATTTAGTTCATGTGTCTGAACGAGTGGGTAAGCATTCTTTGCAATGTGGTTTTGATGCTGTACAGGCCTCCTCGAGGGTGGCTGCCACTAGTTCTGTTCTTCGCAGGCATGCCTGGTTGAGGGATCAGAATTTAGCTGAGCATGTTAAGACAAGGATTTTGGATGCTCCTTTACAGTCTGATGTGTTGTTTGGTTCGCCTGTGGAAGCAGTTTTAAAGAAAATGGAGGACAAAGCTAAGTCTATGCAAACTGTTAAAGATTTTTGCAGGTGCAGCCACCAAGTTTAGTAGAAATTGGCCTACTAAGGGATGGACATATCCTGCTTATGATTCCCAGTCTAGGGGTAGGTCTAGACGTGGTAGGGGCAGAGCTCAAGGTTCTTTTAGGCCTAGAACAGGAGTTCACCTGCTCAGACTTCTGGTGAGGGCAGGGGTCAGTCCTTTCGTAAACAGACCCAATGACCTGCCTTTTCAGCTGCCAGTAGATTCCCGTCTGGCAGCTCCTTTGGGAGGAAGACTGTCTCTTTTCAAAGAAAATTGGGATTTAATTACTCAAGACAGATGGGTGTTGGATATCATTCACCATGGTTACAGGTTTTATTTCCATACATTGCCCCCTTTCAAAGGCATGCCAGACGTTCCTCCTCCACAAAGGAAAGAGGCTCACAAGCAAATTTCTCTATTACTCCAAATAGGGGCCATTCAGCCAGTCCCCGTATCAGAAAGGGGCCTAGGATTTTATTCTCGCCTGTTCCTAGTACCAAAGAAGGGGAACACGTGGAGACCAATTTTGGATTTATCTATCCTCAACACTTATCTGGACATTCCCAAGTTCAAGATGTTGACGTTACAACAGCTTTTACCTCTGCTGAGCAAGGATCACTGGATGGTAACTTTAGATCTCAAGGAAGCTTACCTTCATGTGCCTATAAGACTAAGTTGCAGGAAGTATCTGCGTTTTCGAGCTGGAAATTCTCATTATCAGTTCTCTGCATTGCCCTTTGGCTTATCTACTGCGCCCAGAGTATTCACAAAGGTTCTGGCTCCAGTGATAGCTTACTTCAGGCTAAAAGGAATTCAAATCTATCCTTACTTGAACGACTGCCTGATTCTGGCTCAAGAAAAGGAAGACCTTCTACAGCATCTGGAATATGTTATAGCAGTGCTAAGATGCCTAGGGTATTCTGTGAACGAAATAAAGTCCAGTCTAGTACCCTCTCAAGACATGTGCTTTCTGGGTGTGAGACTGAATACAGCAGCCCAGATGGCCTTTTAACCCCGGACAAACAAAAGAGTCTATCCCTTTACTTCCATCAACTATCTCATCAGTCCGTGCTGACTGCAAGGACAGTCCTTCAAGCATTAGGGTTCATGGCATCTTGTATTCTGGTGCTTCCCAATGCCAAACTGCATATGAGGAAGCTGCAATGGTATCTCAAAATGTATGGACACAGCACTGCCAGGATTTGGACACTGTCATTCAAATAATACCTTGCCTTCAAAAAGAATTTCTGTGGTGGGCTCAGGAATGTCACCTAAACAAGGGACTCTCTGTGACCCGGCCAGAGGCGAGTCAGATTTTAACGACAGATGCCTCGGACATTGCTTGGGAGCTCATCTAAATGGAAAGTGGATACAAGACAAGTGGCCTGCCAGACTACAGCATCTACATATCAACATGAAGGAGATGTTAGCAGTCCAGTTTGCATTAATGGCTTTCAAGGAGTTACTTCTTCCAGGGCAGGTGTTGATTCTAACAGACAACACAACTGTCATGTGGTACATCAACAAACAAGGGGAACACATTCTTATCCTCTATGCAGGCAAGCAATGATTTTATGGGAGACTGCGCTCAGCTTGCAACTAACTCTTCAGGCAAGGTTTCTGCCGGAGCACAGAACTCCTTAGCAGATGTGTTAAGCAGACAAATCATGGATCCCCACGAGTGGAAACTGGATCTTCATGTATTTCAGAAATTGACAGTGTCATGGGGAACTCCAGACATAGATCTGTTCGCTTCTCCACTAAACCACCAGCTGCCAAAGTTTTGCACAAAGGGGTTTCATCACACAGCTTGGAAAGTGGATGCTCTTTCTTTCAGTTGGAAAAATCTTCATGTGTATGCCTTTCCACCTCTGCCTCTTCTTCCAAAGGTGCTCTTAAAGGTCAGACAAGACAAGCCAAGGATGATTTTAATAGCTCCAGATTGGCCTCGCAACACTGGTACCCACTACTAAGGAGTCTGGTAAGGAAGCCTCCATGGCCTTTACCTTTGATTCCACATCTGTTATCTCAGAAGGACGGTCATCTGCTCAATGTCAAGCTTCACTCTCTTCATCTGACAGCCTGGCATATTCTGTGTTGAAACACAGCAGGTCTCAACTTCCTCAACAAGTTTTAAATGTGATTATGGAAGCTAGAAGACCTAGTACAAGGAAAGTGTACGCAGAAAAATGGAAGAGATTTTTATTTTGGAGTACAGCAAAGAATTTGGAGATTTCTGAGCCTAATTTGAGTGTGGCTCTTCAATATCTTACTGAGTTATTGGACAAAGGTTTGTCCTTCTCTTCCATTAAGATTCATGCTGCAGCAATTTCAGCTCACTATGATTGTGGCCCACCATTGTTTTCGCATCCTTTGTTCAAGCAGTTTCTTAGAGGGCAAAGAATATAAGACCCCCACGTAGAGCTCCTACTCCTGCTTGGGATCTCAATTTTGTGTTGGAAAAACTTACTCTACAACCTTTTGAGCCTGCGGCTACTGCTGAATTGAAATACTTGTCATGGAAGACTGCTTTTCTGTTGGCTATTACTTCTGCAAGAAGGGTGTCTGAGTTGCAGGCCCTTATGGCAGTAGAGCCCTTTTGATTTTCCATAAGGATAGGGTATCATTACGCACTAATCCTTCCTTTATGCCTAAGGTGGTTTCTAGTGTGGCTTTAAACCAAACTATTCATTTGCCTACTTTTATGCAGACCCCAAAATAAAGGGGAGAAGATTTTGCACACTTTAGATGTACACAGGCAATTGCGTTATTATTTAAGCAGGACTAAGGATTTTAGGCAGTCTCAGCAGTTGTTTGTTTCTTTTACTTGAGTTCAAGAGGGCAAGCCTGTGTCAAAACAAACTATTTCTAGGTGGATTGGGTTTTGCATTGCATTTTGTTATTCCCATCATGGCAAGGAGATTCCAGCTGGGATTAGGCCTCATTCCACTAGGGCTACTGCCACTTCAACAGCATTTCTAAGGGGTGGCAACTAAGGATATTTTGGAGGCAGCTACTTGGAGTTCAGTGCATACTTTCTCTAAGCATTATCACCTTCCTCTTTACTCTAAGTCTAGGGCTGGTTTTGCCACAGCTATTTTGCAAGGCATGTTGTCAGCTCCTGCTTCTTTATGATTTGCCAGCCTCCCTTACCTCTGCTTTGGGATTCTACCCAATAGTTAGGACTGCAGCAATGTGGAATGAAGAACATAGTACAGTTTTGTACCTACCATAAATGTAGATGTTCGAGGATCCACATTGCTGCAGTCCAATTTACCCTCCCTCCTTCCCCTCTGTGTTTAGGGGTGGTTGTGTAGGTGAGGTTATATGCTGATATTTTTGTATATATTGTACATATTTTTGGTGCAGGTATATTGGGCCTTGTCTTTTTAGGGTCTTCTGACATCTGGGGCAAGAAAAGACTGAGGATATGACGTCGGTCATGCGCATTAGTACCCTGACGTACTGACGTCAGTCTAATGCGCCCTGACCGACGTCAGCCATATACTTTGGTATTCGGGCCGACTGGACAGCGGACTACCCAATAGTTAGGACTGCAGCAATGTGGATCCTCGAACATCTACATTTATGGTAGGTACAAAACTGTACTTTCTTGCAAAAGGTATTTAAAGTTAACGCTGAATGTGTGATGAGACCTTGGGACCCAGGTGGACAGTAGTTTCTCCTTTGATAATCACATCGCCACAGTAGTCAGGAAATCCTTCTATGTGGCACACCTCATCACAAAAGGGTTCTCATCCAGGAAAAAAGAGGTCATTGTTCCCCTCTACTCGGCACTCATTAGACCCATTATAGAGCACAACGCCCCTTTTGGAATGTATTTCACAAGACATCTGCAGCAGCTGGAAAGGCCACAGAAGTACCTCACAAAGAGGATTACTGGCCTCAAACTGATGCCCTACACTGACCGTCTCAAAAAACTCCAGCTTTACTGTGCAGCATATCACCTACTCCGAGGAGATCTCTGCCTAACATATGATGCTATGTTAAACCCAGAGTTGTTGGACATGCTACACCTTAAGAAATCCCAATCCCTCCTAGCTACATGCTATAGGGACCTAAACCTTGTCACCACAATAAACAGGACATGCTGGAGGGATAGATTCCTGTCTCGGAGACTTCCTATACTCTGGAACAAGCTTACCCATCTATGTCCAGCAAAGTTCTTCATTAGCACTCTTCAAGAAAAATATTGATGAGTGGATGGGAAATAGGAAATACACCCCGGGGATCACTTCTGTGTGTCTGCTCGACAGGGGCACAGGAAATTCACTTTCTTGGGTTGCGTAAGACAGGGAACCTTGTTGGCTAGGTTTACTTAGGCCCTTGGGCCAATAGCCTAGTACCTACCTATGAAAAAAATGTTTATTCTAAACACTGCAATATACACTAAGCAGTTAGATATGAAAGTGGATAACTTAAGTTTTAGTTGTCTAAGGGGAGAGCCATTATTTTTAAAAGAGCAAGATAGATTAAAAAGGGGTGGACACTTTTGTGTTCTGCTACTATGTAATACAGTGGGATGGCCAATAAATTTAAATAGTTGAAGGGGAGTGATTTCACAAAATGATAATTTTGTGCTTTCTCACAGCAGCCAGTGAAAGGAGAGAGGGAAGGAGGTATATAGTCAAATTAACATAAGGGACACGCAACTAGAAAGACAACGGTGTTTAAGAACACAACAGTAACAGGTTGGGACAGTGGGAAAATTCTGTCTGACTCACAAAAGACAGAGCTGTGGTATCTGTTCAAGTTTTAATATGCAATTAAAAGCAGAATGCAAGTAAAACACAGTGTAAAAAAAAAAAAACACTATATACAAAACAGAAAAAGGCAGTAAAGTAATACAAAATACAAGAAATCAAAAGCAAACTAACCTTTACCTCAAAGTAAGCTGTGGCAGAGTCTGGGTGAGTTTTTCCAGCAAAAGCCAAAACTATGAACTGTTTTACCCTCGTCCATTGCCTTGGTGACCCTCTCAAAGAATTCTACCAGGTTAAGTATGTACGACTTTCCCTTAAAGCCAAATTGGGCTGGGTCCAGTGTCTTTAGGTTGACAATGCCCTTGTTTATCATTTACATAAGAATTCATTCCATGGCTTTGCATATTAGGCTTGTTAGACTGATGGGTCTATAGTCAGCTGTGTCAGCTGATGGTCTGCCCTTATGGAGGAGAATGACTGTTGTGGTCCTCCATTCACTTGGAATTTAGTCTGTTTCAAGACAATAGTTGAAGTATGCCTCAAGTGATCCTGATAGGTCGTGTTTTAGACTGTTCGAAAGGCAACCAGGGATGCTGTTGGGACTCAAGGAGGCAGTGTTCTTGGCTTTTGTGAGTGCTGCCAGCACTTTGTCCCTTGTAATAGTTGAAGGTTGTATATTGGAGTAGATTTCACCTAATGGAGCTGAGGAGGAATGGGAGGTGAAGTCTGAGCTAAATTTATCAGCCAGTACATTTGCTATGTCACCCTGATCGGTGTAGGTGGTGCCATTCGCTCCAGTCCAACACACTGCTGTGATTGTCCTTAGCCTGTGAGGCTGTCCTGACTGTGCAGTTGGCTTTTCTGGATTTAATTAGAATGCTTAGTTTCTTGTTTAGTTGTATAAGAGAACACTTCTCTTCAAGGGTGTTGCTCTTTCTGAATTTGGTCATGAGTGTTCTTTTTTATTATATACTCTGTTTAGGTGAGGAATCCACCACTTAGGTTTATTTTTACTGTTTGTCTTAGGTTTATTTCTGGAAGGTGCATCGGCCTCTATGCAGCCATTCACAGGTTTTTGTGAGGACTCTGTGAATAATTTTGCATAGGTAGCTGTGGTCTTGGTGCTGGGGAGCCTAGAGTTTTGGCAAACTGTCACTTAATAGGATGTAATTTGCCGTACAATAGTTCCCAGCTGTTACTGGCGTAGCTGTTTTTTTCTGTGTTCATTTTTACTTCAAAGGAGACAGCTTTGTGTTCCGATTTTACTAGTGAATTTGTGATGGGATGTAGTGCTGTCCCATGTTAGGGAGATGCTTGATCTTATGATTGGAGTATCTGTTCCAGATTTGTATCTGTTCCAGAGTGTTTGTCTTAATAAAATCCAGGAAGTGTTGTGCCTGTGAGTTTGAAGCAGTGTAAGTTTCTCAGTCTATAAAGGGGTAGTTAGTCACCCATGAATAGGGTGTTTGGATGGTGAGCAACTCTAGTAGATTTAGGTAGCAGTTGTGAGACTGTAGGGGTATTGATGGTGACCTGTAGTTAGCCATGATATGGTGTTGGACCTTATCTGTGGTGACTTGCACATGGATGAGCTCCATGGTGTCATCTTGTTTAACAAACCTGGAGGGTATATTTGTTGCTAATGGAGATAGAGACACCTACACCTTTGGCCCCAGTCTGTGCTATTGTAAGTCTAAATGTGTGGAAAGCTATGTAGTCTTGCACTGCCAGAGTCATTTCTATGTTTTTTAACCAAGTCTGTATCCTGGCACAGATTTCTACATTCTCCAGAGTGAGGAGGGCTTGAAGGGTGTGAAGATTTGGTTTAGGCTCCAACTATTGAGGAGTAACACCTTAAAGTTGCTTTTAGACTTTTTCACAGTGTTGGTAGTTTAGTTTTTTTGACATTGCCTAAAGGCACTAAGGGGGTGGCTCAAGTTTTGTCTAATGTCCAGAAGCCTGGGGGAGACAAGTACAGCCCATCCTTGACAAAGCAACATGAGGTCTGTTGACCATGTCCTCCCGTGCTGACAGATATTTGAATCCCCCCCCCCCAGACTGACACCAGAAACTAAGCCAGTAATTAAAATCAATCATTTTATGTTTATACAGTGGCATCATCCTTTGTAAAGGCAGAATGCTGCTCAAAGCAATGCTCATACCTCTCTGTGACCCATATTCCAAGAGATCCATTATGACTCTTTTCATATGGTCCAGTGAGGCACATCTGAGGTCAATTGCACCCACATGCATTATGATAGAATCATATTGATACCTGGGGTGCAGTGATCTGGCTCCAGATCGGCAAGTAATGGTAAGTAGGGTATCTGTGTGTCTTCAATGACAAGAGTATTAAGTAAAATATATGCTTGCCTTATTGGCTTTGCTCTTGGAAGACTGTTAGGTATAGGTTTATGTTTGTTGTTGCTTTTGGTGCGTGTTTTAGTGATTGCTGAGGTGCAGTGTTGTTGTTAGGTAGATTTGGAGGTCTTTGAGATTTGAGAAGGTTTACATGCCACATAAAAGTGTGTGTGTGTGTGTGTGTGTGTGTGTGTGTGTGTGTGTGTGTGTGTGTGTGTGTGTGTAGGTAGGTATTCCTGACAATCTCATTTGTATGCAAGATTTTTGCCTCCAGTGAAGTTGTGTATTTACATCTCTTGCATACCATGTTATTTTCTTTAATGATTAACTGGTTGTCTGAGAACATGAGAAAATTGCTACCTTGCCTTAGGATGCCCATATCTACCAAGCAGAACACAGAATATCTGGAAAATTGCATGTCCTTGTTGTCTGGTCCTGTAATAGGATGTTGTTTTAAAAATGCTCAAAACAGTAGTGATTAGTGTGTAAAGCAAGTTCAAGTACAGTAAATCAAGGAAATGTTCTAATCTTAGATTGGATAGATCTGGATGCAGTTGAAACACTTAAAAAGTGTTGCACAGTTCTCTGTAAGTGAACACAGAGCATTGCAAACTTGGCTGATTTTATAGCAAAGTGAAAAAGTGTGAAAACTGACTTGTGCTCTCTAGTCAATAAAAAAGAACACACTGTGAGTTCCCAGAAGTACTTTCCAACTCAGAAACCAGGTAGACACATTCTACCCCTGGATGGATGATCCTGGAATTTCTTAATGTAAAAGCATAGCAAAAGCAGCTCTTGTGTGCAGATTAAAGAAATAGTCCTTGGCTAATTCGCCCTTCTGCAAGGCGATTTAGAGGCAAACGGATATAGAAAAGTAGGGTTGCCACCTTTTCAAATGGCCAAAGTGTAACATTTTCGGGACAAACATCAGATTTTACAGGCCGACACATACCCACTCAATACAAAGGATAGAACTTAACTTTTTGCCTAAATAAAAGCTTATTCTTTAAGCATTTTAGTTGCTTATTCTGTTTCTTATAACATTTAGGTATTTTAGATACAGAATAACTGTTTTATGCAACTATTACATAAAATATAGGAAATAACTTTGTCCTAAAATCTCAGGACATTTGCCATTTTTTAAATTTTTTGTCAGGACACAACTGCCCAAAGAGGGACTGTCCCTCACAAAGTTAGACAGGTGGTAACCCTATAGAAAAGCCAAAAAAAAAAAACAGATAATTGATGCCACAAATTTTAAATAAATACTTTAAAAATGCTCCAAAACAGTAATATTCACTGTATAAATCAAGTACAAGAGCAGTAAGTAAAGAAATATTCTTAACTTGGTTTTCTCTAATATTGCAGAGTTCTCTGTAGGTGAACCAGCCTTATATTTAACAAACTTTGAGAAATGCCAAACCAGACTTGTAGCCAGTGACCAGCTTTTAATTTTCTCATCTCTTTCTTTTGATGCAGAATTAATTGACTTGGTCAGTTCTTATGATTTGTCAGTTTGTCAGTCTGCCTGTACATAATGATCTTATTATCTTGGACATGCTTTTTCTCCTTTGATTTCCACAAAAAGTTCTTGACCTTTTGGGGCTTGAGGATCCAAAGACAGTGACATTACTGTCAATATTCTAGACATTCAAGAATGCCTTTGAAGCAACCTTTTTAGAGTCAGATTCACAGCCATCAGCCCTCAAGAAGCTGGATAGCTTTTATAGGATAGAAGTATCCTATAAACGCATATACAAAAACATTATAGCAGACTTACCACTATATCCATAGATACTGCTAGGCATTCAGAGTTTATTCTGCAGTTTAGTATGTTCTGGGGTGACTTAGGGAGACCAAGTTCATGGATAAAGTTGGCAAAATGTATGTTTCTGTAATCCTGGCGTTCAGAGCAATCACATTTCAGGCCTACATCAGGAAGTATTATGTAGATATTTCCAGTCAGATTAAGGACGTGGCTGTGAAGAGACAGGATGTAGCTCTGAAACAAGGAATTAAATGGCTTACTCAGACTGCTTCAAATATGGATGGGCATGCAGTCACAGGTGAAGAGGATGCCAGTGGGCAGCAGCTATAGGCACAGTAGTAGGAAAGTGTTCATAGTTCAGAATTTAGGGCAGTAGCTGTAGTCACAGTAGTTGGAAGGTGTTTGTAGTTTAGAATTTAGGCTTCATGAGATTATTTTACTGGACAAGAATTGATTATTTGATCATTTTTCTCAGGAAATTTTAAAGAAGCTGGAAAGATGGGTTTGAGTGTAATAGAAAGTGTCTTACTTAGTAGTGGCCCTTCTGTAAGAAACAATCCAAAGTGGTCACATCAAGCAGAAAAAGATCTTTGAAAAGAAGAAAACCTGAAGAGATGACAGAAAAACAGACAAGGTGATTGGAGGGAAGGAAGGTCCCCCTCAGGTTAAATCAGGAACGAACTGACAACTTCCATCTCCACCTTCTCCCTTCATATAACTCTTGCCTTCTCTCCCCATTCCAGTCCATATTCTGGGTGGGAGGTTTTCGGTTTGAAAGACAGTTGTTTTCAAAAACTGCAATCAAAGAAGTGAGAGAGAACATATCAGCAGGCTACAGGATAGAATTCAAAGTCTTGGAAATGACTCCCATCTTCCTACATTGGGAATAACTGGTGCAAGGGGTTGTAGATCACCTCTTTCAAATAGGTACCACCGAGAGAGTTCCTCTTTAAGAACAGAGAAATGGATTCTGCTTCTTTCTCTTTCTAGTTCCAAAGTCCTTTCTTAAAAGATCTGTCTAGCATCTCTCAATGATTAACAAATTCTCCAGAGTTCTCAGATTCAGGTTATTAACTTTTCAGGCACTGCTCTTATTACATTTGCTACAAGCTTTCCCGGTGAACTTAGATGTATAAGATGTATATTCTGTTTAACTGTCCATAATGAACCTAGACAGTTTCTGAGGTTCAGAGTGGGGCAGCAGTTTTTCCAGTTAATTTTTTTTTTGCTCTTAGGTCTGTCCATGTTGTCCAAAGTGTTTATTATTTGCTTAGCACTGATATATAGCCATCTCTGGGCATATAGGATACATATCTACCCCTGTCTGAGTAACTGCATCATAAGACAACTCCGAAAGTGTGTGTCACAAAAGGAGATATTGCCAGACAGCTAGCTGGAATTTTGTAAATAATTATGTCATTTGTGAATATCAACATGATTTATATAAGATGTTTGTGTATTAGAACTGTATGTTATATAAGAGAGGTTGTACAGACGTATGCTGAAGATTTTACAAAGTGCTGTTTGAAATGTATCCACAGTGTACCCTACTGGAATAGAACGGAAATGTACATGCACTATTGTAACTGTTTAAATGTATATTTTAATAGTGGAAACTGGTATACGGGAGGTTAATGTCAGAAAAATAACTGAAATTAAATTACTTTATGGCTAGGCCATAAAAAGATGTCTTTCAGTTTCAGTGCAGCAAGGAGAGACAATGTCTAAAACTAGGGAGCTTTCTGTATTGCCTTGGAAGTGTTTTATTGTTTTATGACTTTTGCCATTTGCCAAAGATCTGAGGAAAAGCCCTTGTCTATGTATTTTTACAGGTGGATGCTAAATGCTAGCAGCAGCCATCAATAGTTGTTATGGGGCCGGTAAACTAGGAGTCAGATGACAAGAAATGATATCATTCTGCAAGCTAGCCCAGCAGTAATATTTGAGATATTAATTTGAGAACTCTCTGAGAGAGACAGCATTCTGTATTCTGTCTTGGACCTGACAAGATCCATTCACCACACCTCTGCCTTGCTCTGAGTAAGTCTAGGGAACAGTATAATTCTCTTATATATAATCAGGAATATAGCAAAGCTTAGTGTATATGTTTTTTATTTATTTATTTGAGACTGTCCAGCAATGTTTTATATATTTCTTGTGATTTTGAACTCTGATGTCACTGTAATCATATATCGAGTATTTTCTTTGTTCTTGTATTATTTATTATTAAATATATTTAAACCTTTCATTGTGGCTGATTTTTGTAGAGCAATTTAAGTTCTGAGAGAACTTGTTTATTTATTTGGTGACACTGTGGGCCACTCCTAATAGGCTTGCTCTTGGTCAAACTACCATTTGTATTCTTAGTAACATTACACAGTAAGATTCAACATCCTTTGTTAAGGGCCTTAAAATAGCTTAGGGGTTCTGGTGACAGTCATAACTATCTCCTAGGCTGGACAGAAGGGGGCATAGCTAGTAAACCTGCACCAGCCTTTCCCAGGTGTGTGTGTGTGTGTGTGTGTGTGTGTGTGTGTGTGTGTGTGTGTGTGTAAAACAAGTCTCCAAGAGTGTGTGTGTCAGCTACTTGGGCAGGGACACAAAGTACTGGCTGGACAGAGAGAGTGTTGGAAGACTTGGCTTGGAACCCTGGCTTAGGACTCAACTCTATAGCTGTGCCAGTGGAGAGTCTTATTGGGGATATGGAGAAAGTGGGAGAAACCAGTCCCGGACTAACTGTGGCCTCTGAGTGCTCTTAAGGGAAACTGCTCTTGATGCAGAGAGCTGCATCTGGAAATACTGTGTGTGAACTTGTCATCATCTCACTGTATGTCCCCCACTGTTGTCAGTGGTAAGGCTTGAGGCTCTTTGATTACTGGTTCAGTGGTGGGTCGTCATGCCATGGAATACACTCTTCATTCTCTCTGCCACCTGAGATTTTTCTTATAGTATACTCAAGTCAAGCGTTATACAAGAAAAGACAAAAAGCTTTCCTGGAGTCCCTCTGAACACAAAACAGTGTAAACTCTTCCTTCCATACAATAAATTTGAGCAGTTGAGCCAGATTTTCTGGAGCCTTAGTCAGAGAAAAACAATTCTAGCTTCTGTACTCAGGAAAGTCCTGGGCAGTATGTCAAGCTTTTGTCTTGATGATGTCATTGGCTGGGTGCACTTGAAGAAAACTCCACTGGTACCTGAAAAACTTGTGGAAAAGGCACAGACAAGTATTACACAAGATGTTGCCCCTGATAATCTTTTTCAGAGAGAAATTCACATGTGTGCAGTAGGTGCTGAAGAACCAAGGGATGTCTTTTTTAGTCTCACAGAGTACACAAACCCTCTCTAGATAAGATTCTGATCTAGTGTTGTGGACAGACATTGGCCTTTGAAGGTACAAGGTACCTAGATCCCTTCAAAGATCAAAAGACATCAGTCTGAATTAAATGATGGCCCTCATTCTAGCAGAAGGGAATTTCAGGACAATCTGGTGGGCAGGCATTCTGAAGGTGATTGTGGATAACACCATAATTATATGGTGTATATATATATATATATATATATATATATATATATACACAGGTAAAGTAGGCGTACCCACTCATGCTAGCTGTGCAGGTTAAAACTGACAGTGCAGAGTATAGGCTATAACTGTTCACCTGTGCCGTCAAGTTCAGGTTGATTACAACACACCTGAACACCGTTGTAAATTAGTTAAGCAGGTCAGAGGTGAACAGCCAAAAGTGGCATCTGGATCAGGCTTGTAGAAGACTGTTTTCCTGTGAAGTGAACCTGGGGGTGGGGGTCACCCAGTTAAAGCCACAAAGCTGAAGGAACTTAAATACCTGACCAAAGTCTTCAGCCAGAGTCTCTCCACGGCCCTTCTTAACATACTCGGTAGTGAAGCTGTTTCTCAAGATGTTCCTACATTTAAAGCCATGTAGAAAAGCAAACTCACCTGTTTGTGAATTTTATCATGGAATTTTATCATGGAAAACTAACTCTTAAGCACAGTTTGAGCCCAGCTTCCAAACAGCACCTAAGTTGGCATCCTGGAAGACCTTACTTTTGGTGACTTATTACCTTAGCTAGAAGACTCTTTAAACTTCAAACTCTCGTGTACAAAAAAAAAAAAAAAAATACCATATTCAAAAAGGACAAAGTAAGCCATTGAATTGACCCTTTAGTCATTATCATCTCCCATGGATTAGAGGGATAAAGCCATAAATTTGAGCCAGGTGAACCAAGTTCAATTTGCAGTTTGGGCACCTGTAAGAGCCGGCAGGGAAAAAGAAAGATGCGACACAGCAGCCATTTCTCCTATCTGTCTGGGGAATGGGAGCATGTGTCATGAATACATAGTCCCATGATCAAATCAAAGGTGGAGACTGGAAACCACACAAAAATATCAGTTGAGCAGGGCAGTCAGAGGTTTACTCCAAATGCAAAAGTGACAAACCCTTACTGACACTCGGTGCATAATAAATTCTGGAGCATGTTTCCAGATGCTAAGGAGATAAGGCCAAATAAAAAAAAAAAAATTACCCTGATGCCTGCTTAAATGATGGGCCCTCTTAGTTTGTTGGTTATCACTCCAAGTGAATTTGAAACAAATGAGACATTGGCTGAGAAGGACTAATTGCCAGCTAAAAGTGGGGAGATTAGGCAGGGAAAAAAGAGACCAACAAAATTAACCCTTTATCCATACCTAGGATAATGTTAAAAGGGACACACAGACTGCTCAGCTGCCAATGTTTTATCTTGTATTTTAGAACAAAGTAGAAAAGTGTCTTGCACCTCCTGCATTCTCAGAGACAGCTCAGATGTTATGCAGCATAGACTAAAGATTTCGGGGAACCTCTTCAGTTATTTGTCTCTTTCTTGCCAGGAAGTAAGGCACTGCTGATTCTTAGTAGAATTTATGCAGGTGGTTAGCAGACTGTTTCCCTTTTGATATAAATCCAATGGAAAGCACATAGAAGTGCCAGTAAGAACCCAGTCTACCAGGACAGCTGCTACCACAGTAATGTTTTTTAGGAATATGTACCAGTTCATAGTATTTTTGAGGCAGCCATGTGGATAAAAGTGTACTTTTTTCCAAATACTACAAGCCTCATGTGGAATTGGATGCAGGGCAGAATTCACCACTGTCATCCTGCAAAGTCTAATAGATCTCCTCCCCATGGGGGCTGCTTCCACTTCAGTACTCTTCTCTTGGATAAGGAATTATACTTCAGTAGTGATGTACCCAATAAGCATAGTACCGTTGTATAAGAATTTTAACTGAAGATACTTTAGTAGGGTCACTGCTGTAGTATGTACTGCTACTTTATTTCTCAGTCTTTTGCATCCTCTGCATAAACCTCAAATGAAATGTTAGGCAGTCCACTCCAGACAATCCAGAGGCAGAGGAAGGCAACCATTTAAGTAGTGCCTATGGAATTCACAGCCCATGAACAGGGATTAGTTACTTTTTTGGCTCTCATGGCAAGCCACACTTTCAGGAAGCCATTCTGCTAGAAAAGAAGTGAAAAGGGCACAAGCTGCTTTCTACTTGTAGTCTTGCATCCGTCAGGGTCTCTGGCTAGGGAAGGATACAAGCATCTTACCAGATATGTCCAAAAGTTATGGAAGTCGGACTTTAGTGCAGATGTCCACCTACAGCTAATTCCCCTGGATAAGAATTATACTGTAGAAGTGACTGTCCTTGCTCATTTACAGTTATGGCGAGTGTGCTGATGCAGCTGCACTATCATATACTGTCTGAGACATAAAGTCCTCACAAATTGTCCTGGATCTGCCCCCAAATATTGTCAGACTCTACCATGTTTGAAAAATGTCAGTAGAAGCCACTCACAGGGGATCATTATAACATGTATTAAGGTTTAGATAACACATCGCATATTCAGATGATTGAGATGTGTAGAATTCTGGATTATTTCCAGTGCTGTTGTATTGCAGCTAGACTTTGATCAGTGTTCTTTTCTTCACCGCCACAGATCAACCCCCCACCATTTCATTGCCTGTCCAGATACGGCCTAGTATGAATCTGATGTAATCTTCACTAAGTAGTTCCCTGTTTCATGTGGGGATTTGCCTTCTTAGGTCCCATTTTATGCACTCATTAACAGAAACAGAGAGTGTTAGCAAAAAATTATCTGGAGATCTCCATAATTGTTGTCTGATCTGTTACTTGGTGTGATTACTTATTTTTTATTTTTATTTATTTTCCTTTCCACTGGGCAGGCATATAAAGATATGCAGCAATGAGATCACTTCTATAATATTAGAATGCCCATATTCCTTGCCCGCACTGTTCATAATGCATAAACCTCATGTTTATTTTAGTTAACTGGATAAGTCAGCTTGTCCAGTGACCCCTTTCTGCTACATCCTGAGTACTGAGATAGACACATACAGCTTGTAAAAATCATGCACGTAAAACTGAGATTAAGATCCTGACTGACAGTAACAAAGAAAAGCTTTCAGTAGACTAAATGTACACAGGAAAGTTATTGTTTAATCTGATTTATTCAAGTCATGACCATCAGGTACTTAATAGTAAAGAAAAGCGTATTGTAAATAAAATGTTCATGGTAAACCTTGTTTAAACTGATTTAACAAATATGTAAAATTATAAAAATTCCACTAAAACTTATTTATGAATAGTTATTTAAATTACTTAACAAGAGTTGGTCTTTACTGAACTTGATGACAGCTGTGTTTTTGTTATAGCTGAATTTAGTAATGCTATCACAGGTCTTAGAATGTTATCTTTGTATAATAAAGTAGTTGCAGTGGTATGTTATCTTTAAGTGATCCAAGAGATTTGTTTTAAATTGGGAGTATCATAAGATCATGGGAGTTGAAAGACAACCAAGTCACAAGGCTGTTTCCACCTTGCCAGTACCCACCATTAGGCCCTGCTTCTCTTTTGAAGGAGATCTAGACCAATCATACCAGGTGTGAATTTGTGGATACCCATCCAGTTGTCCAGCTCTTTTTTAAAAGCAGACAGTGCATCAAACTGCTTAATTTGGAGTGGGAGATTTTTCCAGAGAAGAGGTAGGTGCTGTGTTGACGTATCTATCCATTTTTTCTAGTCTATTTTTTGGAGTAGATTTTGAGTAGGCCATTTGTTTTATTGAGGTATAATAGTTCTTGAATTAGTGGATCCCTTATAGCTGTATAAGCAAGGCAGAAGTCATTGCTAAGGGATCTGTATGAAACTGAGCAGTGGAATAAAGTCTCCAGTCTTTTCTGGAAGTTCAAGTCTTTTAAGCCCCTGATCTTTTTACAAACTTCTGGGGTCTCACCAGTTACTTAATATGCTTAGTAAGGTATATCCCACTATGTTGTACTAAATCATGGCTCTAAGCAGAGTGGAGTACAAGGAGGTGAGGATTTCTTTAGATCTAGAAGATATACCTTTAGTTACAAGCTGTGCAAAGTAAAAGGATTTCATAACCATTGTTGCAATGTGATGGTCAAACAAACGTTAGCTGTCCACCCATGTTCCAGGTCTCTCACAACATTTTCATTTTGAAGTGGTTTGTTGTTTATGCTATAGGCTGGAGATAGAGGGTTGTTTATCAAATGCTACATTGTCACACACTTTGATTTTGAGCTTGTGCCATTTTTAATGCACCAGCTATTGACAAGTACACCCTCCTTCTGGTGTCCATGTATGTCAGTGAGGTCTTGTTGACTACTTCTAGCATATAGTCATGAGCTATTTTTTTTTTTTTTACCAGAGCTCCTCATTTGATAATTGGAAATTTGAAAATTAAGTAACAAACGGCAGAGATCCCATATCTGATCCCTGTGGGTACCAGTCACCTTCATGTTCTCCTGTCTCTAAGCAGTCACCTAGCGACATATGGATCACGTTGGAGTTCATTCCATTTGTTTACTAAAATTTGCATGTGGTATGCTATGAAATGCCTTGCAAGGTCAAGGTAACTTCTATGGTCAGCTTGTCCACATTCAGCAGCCTGAGTAACCCTGCTGAAGACATTTACAAGATTAATTGTACAGGATCTGCTGTTAACGAAGCCGAATTAATGGGTGTTGAGTATGGTAAGATCCCACCACTTTATCTTCTTCACAGTACTCAGTCAGTACCTCAGTTACAATTGGTTTAGATTTAGATTTCTATTTTCTAGTAATTTATTTTGTGGTAGCTGGTTGCATTAAACTTAGTAAGGCTTTAAAGTGGACAGGAAATTCAGATTCTGCATCCCAGCTCAAAATATTAATTTCCTTAGTTAGAGCCATTTTGCTCCCTCAACATTTCTGGTAGAGTACTCAGTAGGGAATTTTTAAAATCTACCAACTTATCGCACTCCCAAAAACATGTTTCCAGTTACCTCTGTCTTTTCCATCACACCTCCAGCATTTGCTGTCTATTTGGGGAAAAATTCTCTGAAGTTCGTTTGGAATTAAAAAAAAATATACCTATGCAAATACTTCCAAGCAAACATCTTAAACCTTCTAGACTTTTTTGTATACATGTGAGCCATGCAGATGTCCTCCCATTGTTCTTGTATAAACTGCCTTTCCAGTCTCACTTCCCAATCTTTTCTAACTTCATTTCATTGTTTTTATAGTTATCATGCAATATGTAATATGCAATACTAATTATCATTTTTTAACAGCAGCTTCTGTTCTAGACTTGACTAAATGTAAAGCAAATAAGAAAGGGGAAAGAAGACACCCCTGCCTTGTTCCTCTGCTCTGATAAAATTAATGATATCATAATTAATTGTCTGTAATGATGCTTTCCATGGGTTTGCATTTTAGACTTGGACTTCTTCTTTCGGCTTTTCCCGGTTAGGGTTCACCACAGCAGAACTCCGGTCCACTAATGATTGGCAGTAGAATTTTTTATGGGTGCCGAGGTGCCAGCTTGACGCCCAACCTTCATCTAAGGCACACCCATTCTACGCATGTCTTTCAAATGCCACTTGACCATGGGGAGGACATGCAGACTCCACACAGAAGGCGCTCCAGCCAAGAATCGAACGAGAGAACCTCTTGCTGTGAGGCAACAACACTACCACTGCATTTTAGACTTGGACTAATGGGTCTATAATTCCTGGAGTCTGACATTGGGGCACCCTTGTGCAGTGGCATTACAACAGCTGTGCACCACTGTTGTGGGACAAAGCCATTTGATAGGCTTAGGTTGAAGAGTTCAAGGAGTGGGTCCACCAGTGCAAACATAGTGCTAGTCTTACTTAGGCAGCCTATTATGTTGTCTGATCTCATGGATGAGATATTCTTTGTTTTGGAGAGGACCTTCAGTATTTGCTTTCTTTGCTGCATGGTGACATGATTCCATCAGGGATAAATGGGTTTGGAATAGATGTTTCAGGAGTGACATTAGCTCTACATTTTTTATCAATATGTTAGTGATATCCAGTGGACCTGAATAGTTGCTACCATTGTGAATAAGCTCAGAGCAATATTTGGTTTTATTTCTTATTGACATAACTGAAGAAAAAATCATGGTTGTGTGTGGCTTCTGTGGCTAGGCTGAGTTCATGGGATACTTTTGTTCTGTTATTCCCCTTTTTATCTTCTTATCCAACTATTTGATGTTTTCCTTCATTTGGGAGTCATTTGTTCTGCTATATACTTTTTGGAGTTTTTTTTCCTTTTATACATAGTTTATTAATGCTAGAGGACTGCCATGCATGTTTGATTTTAAACCTCCCTATTGGCTTGAATTTGGTTGGAGCTGCCAGTCTAATACATTTGCCCAGATGCAAGTAGAACATTTCTGCATAACTCTTACCATTATCAACTTTGTGGGTAATACTGCTACACTCTTAGAAACCTCATCATAGAATTTTAGGAGGTTTGTATGTTTGAAGTCCTTGAATTTTGTGTTTGTTTCCATCAGTTTGGCTTTATTGATAGCAGAGGTTACTAGTTTGTGGTCTGACTTGACCAATGAGGGGATACCTTGGAGGTGGTACATACATAAGCTAAGTTTGTTATGAACAGATGAAGTATATTCTGTTCTGTAGTAGGTCCATTTACAGTCTGGTCCAGGGAGTTCCATTTATAAAAATGTAAGAATTTCTTTACATATCCTATGTTGTTGGCATAGGTCCTGCAGTTATTCATTGGGTAGTAAATATTTCCTAGAATAGTAGCATTCCTGCTTATAGGGAGTTTGTCAAAATATTTTGGAATGCTGTGTGATTATGGAGTTTTGTAACCCATACTGAGCTGATATTTAATTCTGTTTAGTGTCATTTGAATCTTTGTAAGTTCCACTTGAGGCTCTCTAGGTATTTGACTTGATGTATTGTGGTCCTAAAACGAACAATGACATGCCACCACAGTTTTCATCAGGTCTAAACAAGTGGTAAGTTCAAAGCCTGGGTATTAAGGGAATGCTGTCTGGGCACTTAAACCAGGTTTCACGTCTCTGTAAAAACACAATCTTGGACGTGCCCCAGATGCAAGAGGGCTTCATGGTCTAATAGATTATTGTTTAGACTTCTAGCATTAAGTAAAGTTGCATTGATGTAGTCCAGCAGTGGATTAGTTTTGGAGATTAGGTTGGTAGATCCATTAGCTGTCCATTACCTAAAAAAAGTCACAATGAGACAGCAAAAGCTTTCACCAATGCATAGAAACCTTGGAATGAGAGGTGCAGACTGTCTTTGGCAAAGCATATATGGTTGGCAAGCATCTCATCCCATGCTGACCCATACTGGATCCCATAGAATGACACCAGGTATTTAGACAGTTAGTCATCTTTTCTTTAAACCTCGCCATTATTTTTAATGATGGAAGGATTCCACTCAAAACTGGGCTCTTACTTGCATTTGTGACATACATGGAGAACTCTGTCATGCATCTCTCTATATCCGTCAGGGTTCTGTGTGACAGGTCACTTATGCCAACATGGACCACCATAATGCCATAATCATATTTGCTTGGTTTAAGGGTCCTAAAGGCCCTTGTAATGTCAGATAGAATCCATGTGTCTAATTATGGAGCCACCAATCACTAGTATCTTTCTGTTTGTGTTTGATGAATGCTTGGATGCAACTGGTCTAGGAAGGGCCAGTTCCTGGTGTCTCTCAGTATTGTTACCTTTAATCTGTGTTGCACTGCTTAGTAGACACTTGGCATTATTAATATGCTGTTGTGGCCCGGGCAAGGATTTTTAGTGCTTTGGCATAGAATAGTTTAGTGTGAGTGAGTGCAGAGTGTGGTGTAGGTGAGTGATGTTTGTGAATGTGGCCTCAAGTTTGGCTAAGTACTTGCATCTCTCACAAGTAGATAATGTTGAGTTAAATAAAAGATCATTAGACTCCGATGGTGGTGCTGCGGTAGTGTTGTCGCCTCACAGTAAGACGTCCTGTTCGATTCTCAGCTAGAACGTCTTCTGTGTGGAGACCTGCGTGAATGGGCGCACCTTCGTTGAAGGTTGTGGTCAGGGCCGGCAACTCTGCACATAAAAATATACTGCCAATCATTAGCGGACCGGAATTTCGCTGTGGCGACCCCTAACCGGGAAAAGCCGAAAGACACAACAACAGTCTCTCAGCGTCAGGTGTTTCTTACATTACTTAAGTATACTAAATGCTGTGAAGTTGGCAACAGAGGGGTGGAGACATGCCTTTTGTTTTGACCAAAAGTGCAAGTTGTGTCAGGGAAGTATAAGTGAATGTACAAGGGCTCTGATTTCTGGGTTAAAATATTTGATTAAAATAAAAAATAAAAAGTCGAAACTGAAAAAAGTAAAAACAATAAATGAAGTAAATAGTTTGGGTTAAAATATTAGACTAAATAAATAAAAACAGAAGATGAAGTAAATATTTTGATCAAGACTGGCTATTTGATCAATTTCAATTGTGCAACTATGTTCTGCTACTTACCTCTGAAAATAATAAGCTTAACTAGGAGGTGGAGTTGACTGAGGTTTTTAAGAGAGAATTTGAAAATTAAAGTGCCAGTATCTGTCAGATACAAGCCCCGATGCAAAAAAACTTGCTGTTGGGGGCATGGCCAAGATTCTGACTGACTAACAGCAGCTTTCATCAGCTCTGCTATACTTTTTTCATTTCTGACAGGAAATTTCACTTTTAAAATATTCCTCTCAGCTTTTTTTTTATCTAAAGTCATTAAGTTAAAGTTTTTTGAGGACTATTATCTAAAAAAAATCTTTTTAAACCTATAAGTTCCTGTCAAAAATCCACTTGGAAGCTCTTATCTAATTTCAAAATGAGTCGCACAAAAGGAACCTCTCAAGATTCTTCACTAAGGAAGGATATACAGTTTGTTCTTACCAGTATACAGGAGCTTTCTTTTAAGATGGATAAAATGGGCAAACAAATCGAAAACCTCAAAGATAGCAGTACTAGACTAATGGAGCAGATACAAGAAACACTAGATCAACAAAAAAACACATTTCCGGCATAGAGGATGCCTTAAATGACTTTGAAGGAAGACTGACAGAAGATGAACACAACCTGGAATATCTACTGAAACAAAACACCTTGTTGCTTGAGAAAATTTATGATTTAGAAAATAGATCCTGCAGGAACAATATCAGGATTTTTGGATTACCTGAAGGCATTGAAAAAGACAACATGACAAACTTCCTAACAACTTGGCTCCCTAAAGCCCTTGATCTCTCAGAAGCTATGTCCTTTGGCATTGACAGAGCCCATAGATCTTTATCTGGTGTAGCTTCCTCCTCACAAAAATCTAACCCAAGATCTACTATTGTGAGATTTTTTTTCTACTCAAGACAAAGATCTAATCGTAAAGACAGCCTGGGCAAAGTCACTATAAAAATTCAGGACGAAATAATAAGATTTGACAATGACTTCTCATCTGTAGTGATGACTAAAAGGAAGAGCTTTCTGCCATTAATAAAAAAAATTAAATAAAATCAGATTAAGGTTCATCTGCTCTTCCCAGCTATGTTGAAAATATTCATTGCAGACGAAACAAAAATCTTTGAAGACCTGGACTCTGTTATAACTTTTTTTTTAAATCAAAAAGTATACTGGATAAGTCGGAAGGTAGGGAATGGAGGAACAGTTCATTAAAGAGACAAGCAGAAAGAAATAACTGGAAGACTAGTAAAAAATAGAAGAAACCAAAGGAAAAATACCTTAGTTTATTTATTTACACCTTATACCATTATATTACAAGTTATAATGTCTCTCACTTAATAGAGCTCATCAGTTGTATGTTATACAAAGCAAAAGAATCTTAGATTCTACACTTACATCATACAACAAGGTAACTTATTTTGTTTATATTTTGTTTTACAACTCTATTTATATGTTTTACTATTCGTATGCATATAAAGCCAGTTAAGGTTAAGTGGAGAAGTTCAACTGGTCACTTAAAAATGTGTGTGCTATTTCCCTTTCTTTCTTATTCCTAACAGGGGGTTTGGTGTCACCTTCATTTTCTTTGGGCTCAGGTTGATAAATAGAGAAAGGTTAAAAAGCTAATATGTATTAATGTCCTCCTATAAGGATCCACTCAGTGATATTGTTAGAGAAAGGATCTTACTGTTGCCTCTGATTTCAGTGTGAGAATGGATACTTCTATGATAATTGTGTCTTTCCCCCTTCATGTAGATGGCGTAGTCTTTTGGTTCGACATATAAACACTGAAAATATTTTCTAATTGTTTATGCAATGTGCTTCACCTATTTTGGGCAATCCGATTAATGATATGTCAGTGTCACATTGCTTTTTATGAAGATGAGTGCACTGCCATCTCTCTAGACTCTAAATGGTGTTTGTTCGCACTACACTTTGTCTAGATGTTAACAGTTGCATTAGACTCTAGACTGAACTGCTGTAATGGATGTGTAATAGGTGACAGAGTAATGTGTTTAATTTGTTACTTGGATTATTGCTGTGTTTTCCCACTTGTCTTAGAGTTCACTCTAATTGCTTAACTGTCATGAGGAAGCGCGAGCTATTTTAAAGTGGCTCTTACCTTCAGTTGTTGTCAATATTTCTGTTCCTGCCATAGTGGCGAGGACAAAAGTGTTTTTCCCTTCAAGTATGTTTCATAATTGCATCATTTAAGGTGACAGTAGCTCCAACGTGATCTATGAACCGGAAATGCTAAAGGATATCCTAGTTACGGATGGATTCCATGGTTACTATAGTGTGCGACTTGTTTCGGTTGCTTTAAATTATAACAGTAGTCCACTTAAATGCAAAATGAATACGAGGAAAGGATAACGGAACTAAAATCCTAAACAAAATTGTGCTGCTTCAGTAATCTACCACATTTGAAATAAGAATGATAGCACAAGGTTCCATGTGTGACTACTTTAGAGCTGCACTAATTCCTCCTGCCTTATACTGGACTGTCATCCCGTTTTTTTGCTTTCCTATTCGGTATCCTAAATAGCTCCATGCAGACTCTAAAGACATATCTGTGCATTTCTCTAAGAGTTTAATATTATTTTGGATTTCATTATACTAAAAATATTAACATGTGAACTGAATATCAAAAAGTTTCTGTTTTACAGACATTCTGTCAGCTTTCAAAAATGTTGAGTCTGCATTACATGACAGTACAAGGCCATACATGCCTTATCTGCCCAGTGAGTTAGGATGTTCAAACTCAGAATTTCCCCTGTATGATAATGATTGAGAAGTGCTTGTCAGTATACCTTAATCTGTGATTTTTGTGGAAATATAATGGTAGTAAGAAACAACATGGGGTTTTCATCAGTTATAGAAGTCCTGCTAAATGACTCTTAAACATTTTTGGTTAACTATGTATTTTAAACAGTTCTCAACTTTGCTATATAACTAAATGGATTTAGCTTGCAGCAGTTTTCTCGTCTCGAGCCAATAAAAAACAGACAATAGACATTGCAATCAGTTCATTATGATTACAATTAAACAGCAGATAATAACATCTTATGTCCTGTGTTAATGTTGTAAACAATGTTTATCTAATCATGTATCCTTTTATATGGTGGAAGGCAGCAAAACCCCACCAATAGCAGTCATTCAAACTTGCTTAAGTAGCATAAACCAAGCCTGTGTAGTTCTTTGATGTTATCAACTCAAGCCAAGGCCTTGTAACTTTTGTCTCCTAAAAGAAGTCCTTTGTGAGGCCGGCTAGTCCAAAAGATCCCACTCTTTATATTCCAATGACCGTCATAAACTTGCATGGAACCACATTTTTAACTATGTGAAGTATGCCAAAGTAAGGACATATACTATATCTCATTATTATGCTGGCAGTTGTAGGGGACAGAAAGGAGAAAGTAGGGAGAAGGTGGAATTAGGAAAGGTAAAGAATCTGGTGGTAGGGTTGAGCTAATGGGGATATTGTCTCAACGATAATTAGAAACAACTGCATATAACTGGGACATTACATATATCTATAGATGTGGCTTACCATCTTCAATTCAGCATTATTTTAGTGAGACTTGCACGATTGTGGTAACCATCGTGTCATATATTTGCTGCTTCTTAGAAAGAAGAGTGGGCTACCTGTGTTGTTTTGTCTATCTTGAATGGAATTTGACCTACCTGGTTTATCTTGTAAATAATAACAAGGAACTGGAAAAGTGACAATATCCCCTCCTTTAATGAATTTAGAAACATTGCTTCTGAAGTTAGTTATTTGGAGATTGTTACAATAAGAACAAGAACTGCAAGAATCACTTCCTCATACAATTCTTGGAAAGGACTAAGCGAACTTTTAAACAAACAATGATTGTTGGCAATGTATGTAAATATTCATACATATTTAATTGTGTTAGACACCCTGTATAAATAGTTGTTTTATTACTTGCTTATATATTTTTCTCCTTTATTGACAAGAAAATTAATTCATGTTCTATTTTGTTTGATATTAACACAGTTATTTCATTGTTACTGTGCTTTTATTGTTGTTGATTTGAATCCTAATAAAAAATTGTCAAAAAAAAAAAAGACTTCCTCGGTGTTTTGGAGTCTGGTCCCCATTGTAAGCCTGTTTATAGATAAGCCTTAAGCCAAAGTAAGTCATTTACACTGGGAGCAGGTTTTTCAAATTAAGGGCAGGCTTACACTGAGAGCGACTCTTTTGAAATCTGGCCCACAGTGCTGCGTGACACTCTGTGGTACTCCATCCACTACTGTTAAGCTGAGGGGCTAAAGTGAAAGAACCAATAAGATAGAAGCTTGAACTCCATACAGTTATGCTTGCCCCTCAGAAACTAGCAGTAAATTGTCCCCTGCCTCTAAATAACCACTACTGCTCTCAGCAACTTTTACATCCTGACTAGAAAACTGATTTTAACGTTGAAGAAAAATGTAAAAGTGTGAAAAAGAGTGGAAAGTTGCAGGGAAAATAGTATTATTAGCAGTCTGAAGAAGCAGCAATATTGGGAGGGTGGCCTAATGGTTAAGGTGTTTGCCTTACAAACACAAGGTGCAGGGTTTGAGTCTCACAAGGGATAATTGGCTAAGCTTAAAATAGCTCGCAAGGGCAGTTAGCTTAGTACTAACCTATGAACCAATATAACAAAGTGTGTTTATTTTCTAATTTCTGGGAAGATGCCATTTAGCAGGAGTTGTTTTGTTTAAGCTATTCTCAACTACTACTAAGCTGAATTGAAGTCTTCAGAGGTAAGAGTATTATCGTATTTACTCCTAAGGCAGTAAGATGATGAGCCAGAAATTAATTTGTTAGCAAGTGAGGAATGGTAGTTTTGTTGTAGGAGCCTGGAGGCAAGGGTGGAGGGGAGTAAAGTAATACTTGCTGAAACTGGGAGCCACTTGGTATTTTTTAAGGTTGATCAGTGCAGTTCATCACGGCCAGGTTAATAAGTTTCAGATGCTGTTTATTATTGCTTTTATGATGGGTTTTCTAAGAGGAGTCAGTTGTGATGGGGAGGCTTAAGATGGGGATGAGAATGTTTATGCAAGGGCTCATGTAGATTGTGTGGTTAGATAGTTAAAGACTGATGCTTTTCAGATGATTGTTCACATTTTTTCTATGATTAATTTAGTGAGAATTTTAAAGGTGAAGGTATTTATACCTGCATTATTTGATGGTTGCCCAAGTCATGTATGTTTAATGACTTCTATTTGATAATTTTGTGCTGGTGGATCAAAGCAGAATTGGAGCAGTGTATTTGACATTTAATTTCAGTTAGTTCTTTGAAATCTACTAAAAGCATAAATCTTTGGAGCTGTTTTTTCAATAGTGTATGGAAAGCTCATATATTTGCAGTGTAATGTAAGTATGCAGTATTGTAGTATATGGAGCATGCTGATTACACTGCATAATTGAGAGGATCACAGTTATGCACTTCTCTGACATTAAGGTGTACAAATTTTGTCATGTTCAACTTAGCACTGTTGTAGTCTTAGCTCTTTGTCCAGAGCATTCACAACAGCCACCACAGGACAGTGATGAAAAGTTAAAACAGCTTTTAAAATCTGTAAAACACTTCTCTCTGCCACATAAAAAAGACAGGCTGAATGTTTAACAGTTTTTAAAACTGTTACTCTATCAGAGGAAAACAGACCTCTGTTTGTGTGGCATCACTAAGTGTTCTATGACTTGCAAGCAGTAAAACACTGCATGTTCCTACACCTTTTCCCTGCAACTTGTTGTACAAGGGAGCTGCTGAAATTCCATGTAGTACAAAAGAACTATGGTCAGGTTTCCCCAGTCATAACTAAAGAGGTATGTGCTGCTAACATGGATTTCATGATTCATTTCTCATGCTTCGCTGTTGATGCAAATTTATTGACATCCATATCTTGTGGGGACAGGGGAAGAAGTGAAGGGGGTTCTGGAATGGGGATAATTGTGTATTTAAAGTAAGAGTAACTATACCTGAGATTAAGTTAAGGTTGAAGATGCTTGTTGAGGGGGTTTGCCATGAGGGTGCTGCCACTCAATGAAAGGTTAGGTAATTGATATTATTTTTTAGTTTCTAGCAGTTGTTTTACTGTCCTGGTGACTTGAAAGTAGAAGATAGGGGAAGATGAGTGCATGTGATGTGACTAGAGATGAAGAATGACTGTACATTTCCTTTTAAGGTGTGGAAGGAGGGTATTTTGAAAATGACCCTGTGGTTGAAGATGAAATTGTTTTGAACTCACTGAGAGTGGTAGGGTCCAAGCAGCAAATAACTTTCTGGGAATTATTTTTTTTCAGAGAAGGCTGTGTCATTAATTATTTTCCAGAAGTGTCTGGCTTAGGATGCCATGTATGATTGTTCACTACTCCCCTCAGCTGTGAAGTCTGAAGGTAAGAAAGGTTTGATGATCTACAGGGTCTCTGCTGTGTTTCAGTTTTTACCATGGTTTATCTCTTGTTTTTTGTCAAGGTATTGCGTGTAAAAGCGATCCAGGGCAGTGTTTTCCTTTTTGAATGTTTGTTATATTATTTGAATGTGTTTATTAATTATTAAGTAAATTAATGTGTTGAGCATGGCTAAGACAATGGTTAGGGTGGCAGTTTGATACTGACTTGGCCCATCTCTGTTATCTGAATGTTATAAGACAAGTATTTCCATGGTTTTAGAGCAAGTGCTTGATGATAATAGTTATTGGTTTGAGTTTTGGGACATTGTAAAAGGAGAGAGTGTCATGAATAGGGAGGTGGTCGCTGAGGGTATTAGACAATGTTTTTACATCTCTGAGGGATATAGCAATTAATATGTCAAGCAATGTACTTTTATTAGCTGAGGTGTTTAGTCTTGTGGGAGAGGTTAACTTAGATTATCTATTTTGAGGAATAAAACAGTAAATTTTAAGTTTTTTTGAAGCAATATCACAATGACATAACCTGATTATACTGATTTTACCATCTGTTTTTATAATTTCTATTTAAGGTACTTTCTAGTTGTTTTGGGCTATAGGCTGCAGCTGCTTGTAATTTTATGGGGTAGCTTATAGTGAGTTGAGGTAAAGGCCGTTTAGGGTAATCTTCTCTGTTGCTGGTATGTGAATTGATAATTGATAGATTTTTGAATTAGTAGCGTAGATTCACCTCTGTTTTTTGATGTGGTCCACTGTTGAGGAATGTGTGGAAGTTGTTTTGAAGTGGAGAGGAAAACAATGGCTTTATGACAGATTTCACTATTAGCTAGTATGTTTTGCTTTTCTTTGGTGCATCAGGATTCAAGGCACTTTCATTTGCCTTGGACATTTAGATGGCTTATTTTTATAACTTTGTTGTTGTTTAGGATATTTTAGTGAATGTTTTGTTTATTTCGGCCCCTTACATCATTGGGAAGTAGTATCCTATTGTGTATAGTCTGTATTGTGATCAAGCATGGTTGTTGCATATTTGAAGAGGCAGTGTGTGGGTCCTGGGCATCAGTCGCACATTGACCCGCATCTCGACCTACACTAACTGAAGTAGAATCTCCAGAGAAAGCCTACTGCCTAGGCACCATTTAGATCATAGAACCTGGTCATCAGAACTTCTTTCACAGCTGCCCTTAACTTTCACTGTTCCAGTCATGTTTTCATGCCCGAAATGTTGAAATACTCTACCTTTGTACTGACAGGCGCATAAAAAATGCTTTTCAACAAATCTGGCATCTTCTAGCCTACATTTGTAGAAAATACATTAATAATAACCTGATCTTTATATCAGAGTACGTCCACAGTTTCACAGTTTCGTAAAGACTCCATTCGTCAGTATTTTTTATTTAAATGGTAATGAATGTTAAGAGTTTTTATATAAATTTGCAGTAGCACCTTGATTAAGATCTGCACCCAACGAAGACAAACAATAAGTAATAGTTCACTATATGTTGTGAGCTTCTGCTCAGCTGTGCAGACTACAGTATTGTGCAGCTCTATTTTTATAACTAACTTAGTGACTGAAGATGCTTTCAAGGTTTTCTGGCAGAAGGTAACACTAATAGGACTATCACTACACAGACTGTGCTAGACGCACATAGTTGCAGTTAAAAAGTAATTTGATATGAACTGTCCACAAAGTTAATGTCTGGGAAGTGAATGTTGAATAAAAGGCTATTTTCTTTCCATTTTCCCTGGTTTTCCTTCTGCCCACAGTTGTAGAAGTCAGTTGTTAGTATTCATTGTTCATATTTGCAGTATTTTTATTGCCTCTCATGAACTGGCATTTTCTTGAATATGCAGTGTCTAATGTGGGAAGCAGCTTCTTGGGAATACTTCCATAACAGGTTCATATGTTTTGCCTGTACCTACAAAATAGCAGACATTTATCTCCAGTGTGTCATATTAATTCAGGTCCCTATGTGGAAAAAAATGCTGCATGCATTTGAATTGTTTTGCTTCCTGATAAACTGTACAGAACAGATGTGTAAAGGTCCAGTATGTTCAAAAACTTATATGTTTCATCATATCTTGATGCAGTTTGAAGTAGTGGTCTCCCTACAGCAGTGCAGGTAGTAATTCATTTCTAATTTGTTCTAACCTAGTGTGACTTAATGGAATGGTCACATTGACATAGTTTTGGGTTTTAGCTAAGCTTTCTCTTTCCCATTGTGCACTCACTATCCCTAGAAGATGACATTACGGTATTTTGTCCTCTTGTTATTATGTATTTGTCTTTGTTCACCATGAAAGGTTGACTGGGTAAAACCCATTTTCAGCTGAGGTCCCAGGGAGAAAAGCTCCACATTTAAGTTACAGATGTTGCACGTTTATAATTGCAGGGTAAAACTATCTGCACATCAGCTTATATATATATATATATATATATATATATATATGTATATATATGATATTTACATATTTCTCACGTGAACACAGCATTTTAATGCAAAAAAAAAGCAATTGAGAGAAATTAATATAAACTGCCTAATTACTGATTAGAAAAATAAAGTACAATAACAGTTAATGTTATTTATAGCATGATGGTGGCAGGGAAAAGATGAAACTGAGGTGTTTTTGAAGTTAGTAATAATTTACAGACAGACAAGTAGTACTAAAAATTGATAAGACAAATATGAAAGAAGAAATTCTGGAAATGAGCAGGTAGATAAATGGACAGAAGTGGAGTTGTAGTTAGTGGTGTGGTATGAGAGAGGGAGGAAGAGTAAGAGTTTAGGAAATTAGTACAGTATGTGGAGGAGCGACGAGGTACAAAAGATTGGGAAGCAAAGTGGTTGTAAGAGTTGTAATCTGAGTAAAACAGCCAGGTGAGCAATAAGAATGGAGCCATCTTTGGCAAAGCTGCCGTTTAAGCAAAGTTTTGAAACAGTTTTTTTTTTTTTTTTTTTTTTTTTTTTTTTTTTTTTTTTTAACTGTGTGGTGATTTCATTGCATAGTATTAACAAGCGACACATAATAGGAGTAGAAACAGTCTCCAGCTGCGTTGACTATCTTACTGATTCATAGTAAAAGTTTATTGCTAGAAAGACGATCTCTAGTAGGTAAATAGTACAATAGAGTATGTTGTAATGCTAAGCATTTGTCTAGAGAGTACAATAAGTTGTAGGTAGTGTGTTTTGTAAGGTCGGTTGGTTGCAAATTTAGCTGTTTTGTAGTAGCAGGAGGCTAGTTTCGTTTCATGCATAGTATTGATATTTGTAAGACTAGGGGAAGAATATAATAGAGCAGGAAGGAGGTATGTTGCTGATAAGCCAATTCTTGCTTCATCTGTCAGGTAGTCTTTGGCCCTATAGAAGTACCTTCATTTATAATAGCAGTACTCCTAAGTACAGCTTACTTCCAGGATTTCTTTGTTCATAATGTCTTTATTTTCACTGTCTCATGCATGTTTATGTTTGTAAGTTTTATTTACATAGTGTAATGAAAATGATATTGATCCATTTCCTTTTGGTGCAGAAAAAGCTTACAGTAAATTGCCTCTTTAAGAAATAAAGAAAAACTCCCAGTGTTAATTCTGTTTAATAACTATTAGTATCATATTTCATGTAATTTCAATCTCAGCTACTTACTTACCTGTGACTAACACCACACAGCAACAGAGTTGTCTGGCTGTTGAGAGGAAAGATGATCCCTGACTACAGCATCACTATCAATGTTGTTTAACCCAGTGTCTTTTTAACACATTATCATAGGATTTTGAGTGTTTTTTTTTTTGGGGGGGGGGTGATACTTTGCCCCACTATCTGTCAACAGTTAGCCTCCTCCCAGCTAATCCTTCCATTTCTTCCCATCACCAGTACGGGGGGTTGTCATCAAGACGTTCATCAGAGTGATTTGTGCTTTCTTGTTTTAATCCCTGTCCTTGTGTGGCATGCACCCAGCTAGACACAGGAGAGAGGCATACAGTGGGATGTTCAAGGATGCCCCCTCATTTCTGCAAGGGGTGTTCTCTCCAGGCAGTCCTGCCTATCACCTTGCACCACCAATGGTGGTCTTCACGGGGGAGATCACACCATGATGTGTGCCCCCCTGGTACATGCAGTCCCCTCCTACACCCTGAAAAAGGTAAGTGAACCGTATCCCTTCATCCTTCGCCGTTCTTGCCTGGATACTTTGTTACCTGTGCCACTGGTCAAACCCTGTGAGTTGCAGTAGGGGTGTTATCCCTCTACAGCATGTAGCTAGGTAAAAGTGGTATTTTAATTTTTCACAGTAATAACGTTTAAGAGACCATTGTAGTTAGAAACTGAAAAGTGTTTTACAGTACCTTTGATCTTTTGTACATTATAAATGTGGTTTCATTACTGTAGATGGTTCAGACGATTTTATTTTCTGCACATAAATGGTCAGCTGAGGATGGCCATCCTAATGTAATTTTATCTTAAGATTCTGTGTTGTAGAACATAATTGTCACCACGGTGTAACTGCTTGTCCTTCTTTCATCTGGTTGTTCTGTCTGTTCATTTAGAAAGGGAATTTTCTATATTGCTCCTGAATTTAAGAATGTCTGGACTGAACATTTATTTTTCATTAGTGACTCCTGTAATGTAGGATGTTAAGTTGTCAATCTCACCTTCATTCTTGCTGGATGGGTTCGGAGCCAAACCTCAGCTCCGACTCTGCTGAATACTAAAGCTCGAGAGCTATTTTTACCGGCTTGAGGCTATCCTATGTCCCATAATGCTAGGCGAAATATACCCAGATCTCGTTTGCCGCTTGGCTACGAGGTTGCGTTTTTCACCGGCTCCAGGTTGTATATTTTTATTAATAACTTTTGAGGTAGTTTTTGTCAGTTTTTTATCCTTTAGTATCAGTGTAGTTAGCGACTAGTCTCCCCCCCCCTTTAGTTGCTAATCTCCCTTTTTCTCCACTCTTTAGGTGGTTGGGCCTTTGACCCTCCCCTTGTGGTACAGTTTTCCCCCTGGCTGTCCTGTGTGTGTGTGTGGGATTCTGTCTTTCTATTTAGTGGTAATTCCCTTTTTTTATAGTTGTTATTACAGTTTATGGTATTGTGTTCTGTTTTTGTACATTATGTCTAAGGATACTAAGGTATCGGGTTTCAAGAAGTGTGACTGTCAGAAGATGTCTCTGACAGACGGTCACACTTCTTGTGTTTATTGTTTAGACCCTCTGCACCTGCAGGACTCGTGTTCCATCTGCCATGTTTTTAGCCCTAGAGTCCTGCAGGAGCGCAGAAACAAACTTATACTTAGAGGCTTGTTAAAGCCTGAAGATTCCCCAGCCAAGGCTATAGCTGGGAAATCTTCAAAGCCCGCCAAATCGTCGGCTCCATGTTCGGAGCTGGTGCCGAGCAGTGCTCTTACTGCCTCGTCGGTTCCGGCTGGAACCGAGGCATCCAGACCTCAGTCTGCTCCAACTTTAGTGTCGGAGCCATCCCTGAGCAGAAAGTGCTCTAGGTCTCCCTCTCTCGAGTCAGTTAGATCGGCTCCGAAGTCTCCACTCTTGTCGGAGCGGAGCCATAGATCTCATTCCAGTAGGTCTTCCAGGCTTTCGGACCATGACCTCCAGAGGGTAGTCGGCCGGCTTTTAAAGTCGCAGGCACTGGCCCAGTTGCTACATAGCCCATCTCAACAGACAGGGGCTACCCCTACACCCGCTCAAGTTCCTCCTCCGACTACCCTGTTGAGTTTGGAGCTGGAGGTCGTCGAGGTGAGTACTGTGGGGGCGTCGGCACCGATTCCCCTGTTATCAGTTCCTTCGTCGGCTCCGATCCTGTCCTTCGCGCCGTCCTTGGAGGGATCCGGGTGCCGAGACTCCCTCGTCAGCTCCGAGGGGGCGAGTGGCATCGGACCCTTGTCCGACCCCGCTCTCCCTCTCGGAGCTTTGGCGCAGGTGAGCTCGGTCCCGACATCGGCCTCGGAGTCATCCCTCTCGGTGTCGGAGGGAGTTCTCATCTCCTCGGAGTTGGGTACTTCTTCTCTGCCTGACAGGGGCGCCTTTGAGGTGATAAGGAGCGTGCTGGCTCCTATACCGGCACCACAGTTGGCCTCCTCGGCCCCTCCCTCCCTCCACGGTGCCTGCTTCAGCCCCTGCCTACCCTCCTGACCCCATGCGAGGAGAACCGACGCTCCAGGCTGCCCCATTGGGCCTTTCTTCCTCTTCTGAGGCCTCCCCTGACCCTGCGGGGGAGCCCCCTCGGAAGAGGACATGTAAGAGGAAACATGTTGACTCTCCTGAGTCAGTGACATCTGACACCGACTTGGATGATTTGGAAGGGTCCCCCTCTGAGGATGTCTCCTTTTCTGACATCTTAGAGATCCTCAAACAGAGGGGAACTGGTCTGCCCTCAACCCATCCGAGGACGAGTCGGTGTACCTGGATACCTTCGGTTCTCGCCCTTCCACCTCCTGGGTGTCCCTGCCTTTCGACCCACTTATGGAGGTAGTGGCTCGGAAGGTGTGGACGGCTCCGGATACTATGGAACCAACTCCCCGGAGGCGCACTAAATTTATTACTGCTCCCACAGATAAGCAGTTTCTTTCCAAGGGTGTCCCCGTGGATGCCATGGTGGTGGCGGCAGCCACTAAGAAGGAGTTGGCTGACCCTTCAGTACCTGTCCATCCTCCTAATAAGGAATCTAGGACGATGGATAGGTACGGCAAGCGGATGTTTTCTTCAGCGACCTTTGCTATGCGGTCGCTGAATTACTTATGCCATTTCACCCGACTTCAGAGGGATCTTCTCAAGGAACTGGGTGAAACATTGCAGGACCCAACAGCTGCGGGGTCTCAGGAAAAGAACAACTCCCAGCTAGGGACCCTGAACTCTATTGTTAACTCATCTATGCGGCTCATCTCTTATGCAGCCAATGGAGCGAGTAGAGCCGCAGGTACGGGTGTTGCTCTAAGGAGACACGCCTGGATGCGGCTCTGCAATTTCGCTGGCCCCTTCAAGGCGTCATTCACTAACACCCCCTTTGATGGTTCTGCTCTTTTTGGACCTCAAGTGAAGGACACCTTAACCAGGTGCGATCAAGAAGGCAAGACACTCTCTCCCATGGGAGTCCATTTTTCTGCCCCTTTTAGACCGTATCCTAAGGGTCAGAAGGGTGGGAAAATGTGGTTCCGCAAACCTCAGGGAGTTCTGCCGGACGCACATGGTGAGCTTCCCTCTAGATGCAGAGGAGGGAACAATAACAGATGCCGCCCTAGGGGCAGGGGGGGGGGGGTCTGCCGAATCAGGGTAGCAGAGAATCTTTCTCGGACAAACCCTTTCAGCACCCCTGAGGAGCTGCCCGACTGTCCACCTTCGGAGGCAGTCGGGGGAAGACTTTCACTGTACCCAGAAACCTGGTTCTCCCTTACGCAGGGCAGATGGGTACAGTCGATCATATCTGAGGGTTACAAAATCCCATTTATCCACACCCCACATCAACCAAAAGGGCCTCTTTCAGACGTTCCACCCGGTCTGAGAGACCAAGCAGCACTAGAAATTTCAAAGCTACTTTTAAAAAGAGCCATCCAGCCAGTCCCGGCAGACCAACAAGGATCCGGAATCTACTCCAAATTCTTTTTGGTACCAAAAAAGACAGGGGACTGGAGACCTATTTTGGATCTCAGCAGACTGAACAAATCGGTTCAAAGAACAAAATTTTGGATGGTCATGGTATAGTCCATTCTTCCCTTTCTGGGTCAGGGCAATTGAATGTGCTCTATAGACCTTCAGGATGCGTACTACCATATCAAAATGAACAGGCACTACAGGAGGTTTCTCCACTTCCGACTGGGAGCCAGTCATTACCAATTCAGAGCCCTGCCCTTTGGCCTCACCACAGACCACAGGGTGTTTACCAAATGCATGGCAGTGGTTGCGGCTCACTTGAGACGTCGAGGATTCCAGGTGTTTCCATATTTGGATGACTGGCTCCTTACTGCCACCACCAGGCATCAACTACTTCAGGCCAGGGATTATGCTGTACAAACCTGCAAAGCACTAGGCATCTCTCTAAATTTCGAAAAATCTGCCTTGTCAGCATATTACCTTCATAGACGCCATGTTAAACACAGTAGAGTTGTCAGCAAAACTTCCTACGCAAAGAGTATGCGACATTCGCAGTCATGTTCAAGTCCTGCTACAACAGGACAGGGTCCAAGCCAGGTTTGTACTGAAAACGCTTGGTCTGATGGCTGCAACAATCACCTTGCTCCCCCTAGCTCGTTTTCATATGCGGATACTCCAGTGGATGCTTTTTTCCCAACGGTCCTTTCAGCAGCTTCCCATGTCACACAGGATTCTCATCACTCAGTCTTGCAAACGACACCTATCGTGGTGGATGGACTCACCCCAGGTGCTTCAAGGCAGACCGGTTGTTCTCCCCCCTCCGGTTGCCACCGTGACTACAGATGCCTCCCTGATCGGGTGGGGGGGGGCATTTTCAGGGCAGGACAGTCCAGGGCACATGGCAACCCTTCGAGTGCCACTTGCACATCAATGTCCTGGAGATGAGAGCGGTCCTGTTGGCGATGCAGGCTCTCCAGGACTCTCTTCCCACTGGAACGATTGCAATACAGACAGACAATATGTCTGTAGTATGGTACATCAACAAACAGGGCGGAACCAGGTCCTACCCTCTTTGTCAGGAAGCGCTCAGACTCTGGCAATGGGCGATCTCTTCTCAGCGTTTTCTGGTAGCGAAACACATTCCCAGGAAGTCCAATGTCATAGCAGCCAGGCTGAGCAGGGACATTCTCATGCCCTACGAGTGGGGGCAACCTTGCTGCGACCTTTTCGCAACCCCTCAAAACAGCAAGTGTCAAGACTTCTGCATCCTCTTCCGGGCCTCTCTCCCAGAGATGCTCTAGTCCATGATTGGCCCAGGGGTCTCCTTTATGCTTTCCCCCCCTTTCCCTTAATCACTCTTTTAGTCCAGAAAGCAACTGCCTTGAGATCCAGGATGATCCTCATTGCTCCTTACTGGCCCCGACAAGTCTGGTTTCCGTTCCTACAATGTCATCTACTGGAGCAGCCCTGGCATCTGGACCCTGTACCAGACCTCCTGACCCATCAATCAGGCAGGCTGCACCAATCCCTGTCATCTCTCAACCTCACAGCTTGGTTGCTCCACTTCCAACCTTAGCCAGACTTCCCTTAATCTCCCCGTCAGTGCGTCAGATTATCCTTGCCTCTCACAAGTCTAACACCAGAAGGACGTACGCAAGTAAATGGAAACGTTTCTCTATTTGGGCCGAAAGGAATCAAGTTGATGCCTTTACTGCCCCTGTCCAAACAGTTTTAGATTTTCTAGCGGAACTCTTCCAAAAAGGTTCCTCTTCAGCCACTATCAAAGTTCAGTTGTCGGCTATTGCAAATTTCCATGTTGGCTTGTCACAGTCTAATATTATGTCTCACAAGCTCTGCAAAGCTTTTCTGAAGGGTACCCTATTACTTAGGCCCCCAGTCAAAGACCCACCTCCACCGTGGGATCTAAATTTGGTACTGTCGTCTTTAATTCTACCTCCTTTTGAGCCTGCTTGCCTCCTGCTCGTTAAAACTGCTCTCGTGGAAAACTCTTTTCTTGGTGGCTATTACCTTAGCCAGAAGGGTTTTGGAACTACAAGCACTTTCTGTGCACCCCCCATCTTGTTTTTCACAAAGATAGAGTGGCTCTTAGGACAAATCCATCCTTTTTACCTAAGGTACTCTCAGAAAAAAATCTGAATCAGACCATTGATCTCCTAGTTTTCTTTCCAAACTACACTGATAGAGCTGAGAGAAAATTACATTTTTTGGATGTCCATAGGCAACTACGTTTCTATCTGGATAGAACCAAGCCAAAGAGAAAATCAGACCAACTCTTCTTGTCTTACACCGAAGGAAACCAGGGCCTTCCGGTTTCTAAAGTATCCTTGTCAAGATGGTTAACCTCTCTTATCTCTTTCACCTATCAATTGAGGCATAAGGAGCTCCCTACCAAGCCTAGAGCTCATTCAACTAGAGCATTAGCTTCCTCAGCTGCTTTTCAAGCGAGATTACCTATGGACTCTATTTGTGCAGCGGCCACATGGGCCTCTCCTCATACCTTCATCTCTCATTACAAACTGGATATTGCCTCCAGAAATAGGGCTAATTTTGGTTCCACTGTACTCAAGAGTCTGATGTTCATCGTGCATGCAGCTGCAGTCATAACAGATGGGTTTTCCTGCTGTCAGGCGGGTCCCCGGTCGACCGAATTCCAAAGTCTAAGTCTGGCGTCGGATGTTGTCGCTTCTTCCCTGACGTCAGTGCGACAGGGGTATAAAAGAACCAGCCGACATCATTTTCTTCAGTCTTTCTTGCTGCGCGGTGCCCGAAGCAGAAGCAGTTCGCAAGTGCCGGTCGGCCACCTCCTGAGATTACGAATATTTTTCAACCGAAGTCTTCTTGAAAGCTAAGTACCCCGTTGGGGAAACTTTTCTTGCCTCAGACCGATGTCAGACAAAGTTAATAATTGCATTTCATGTGGGAAGCAAATACTGCATAAGGATTTTCATTCCCTCTGCATTCCTTGCTTAGGCCCAGACCACGACGTCTCGGCCTGTCGTTTTTGTGCTACATTCAACAGGCGCACTATTAAGCGTCGGGCGGAGTTCGCCCAACACTATTTTGGCAAAAAGTTTAATTACATTATGTCATCGGATACTCCGACTACAGTTTTGAGTAAAAGACGCAAAGATAAGGACCGACATACGAGGTCCACGACTTCTACTGACACCACGCCAAAGCCGACTACAGGTGGTCCGGTTCTCAGCAAGGTGCCTACGCAGCCCCTGACTACCGATGACACTTCATTGGCGGTGTCTTCTGTGCCCAAGTCACAGGCTCTTCGGCCCACACCCCGACTACAGATACCAAAGCCACCCTTGGCGGTGAAACTCAGAGTTTACACAGGCCTGCAACCTCTCAAGGTGTCTTCAGGCCTTCTTCTTCTTTTTCCATCAAGGCTTTCACTAAGTCTAAAGCAGCCATGCATACTAAAAGACAAGCTCCACAGGCAGGGCCCCTCTCAAGGCCCCATGCCTAAAAAGCAGATGCTCAAAATGGCTGAGGATTTGATTACTCTTATCAGGGGTTCTCAACCCCCCCCCCCCCACAGACAAAAGGCCCAGAGTGGAGGAAGAATCCCCTTCCTCTGACCAGGCCTCCATTATTTCAGAACATTCTGAAGACCAGGAACATTCATACTCCCCTTTTGAAGATTCTGATGCAGAGGAGTCCATTCCCTCTGTCCCCCCCCCCCCCGAGGATTACTCTTTTGGGGAAACCTTACATACCTTGAGGGAACACTTCCACTGGGAAGGCCGAGTACTCAGACTCCAAGAAAAGGCTTAGGGATTTCCTCTTGCTCCCTCAGCACAGGCCTCTGGCTATACCTCCTGTCTTAGACATACTAGATGATGTGTATTCGGAGGCCTACCTTAACCCAGATTCTTTACCTCCAGCTCCAGTCAAGCCTGACAGGTATTACCGGGTTCCTGATTCACACCAATTCCTATACAAAAGCCATGCGGCTGACCCAGAAACTATTTCACAGAGTCCCAAGGGAATTAAGGCCTCCACTGCTAAAAATCCATTACCTTCAGAGAGAGATTCCAGAGCTTTAGAAAGGTGGGGGGGGAAGGTATACACCTCGGCCACCTTAACCTTGAGGGCATTAAACTGTCAGTTCCATATGTTAAAGTACCAACAGTTTCTGTTATCACAGTTGAAAAGCAAAATGTCACAACCTGAACAACCAGACTTGAAGGAGTTGCAGGATTTGTTACATAGTGCAGAGCAAGTGGGTAAACATACTTTGCAATGTGGTTTTGATGCTTTAGAGGCCTCATGTAGAGCTGCTGTTACAGGATCAGTCATACGTAGACATGCTTGGCTCAAAGAGCAAACCTTACCAGATCATGTCAAAGCAAAATTACTAGATGCACCTCTGCAAAAAGATGTATTGTTTGGTGTTAAAGCTGAGGAGGTATTAAAGAAAATGGAGGAAAAGGCAAAATCAATGCAAACAGTGAAAGATTTCCTACAGGTACAACCTCCACGTTTCAGTAGAAATTGGCCTTCAAAAAATTGGTCCTTTCCAGCCACGGACAGACCCCAAAGAGGTAGATACAGGCGCCCGAGGGGTAGAGGGCAATCTCAAGGATCGTTTAGAGGCAGACAATGGCAAACACCTACACAAAGAGGTGGTGAGGATAGTTCACAGACATTCAGAAAGCAGAACCAATGACTCCCCCCTTTGCATGCCAAGCAAGGCTCAAATGGCAGCACCTTTAGGCGGAAAACTGGCATTATTTTCAAAAAATTGGCATATTTTCACAAAAGACAAATGGATCCTGGACATTATAGACAGAGGCTACAGATTCCACTTTCACACCCTTCCAAAAATGAGAGGCATGCCAAACCTGCCACACAAACAAAGGGCAGAGGCACAAAAACAAATTTCAGATCTCATGGACATGAAAGCTATTCAAGAGGTACCTGCACAAGAAAAGGGTCCAGGTTTTTATTCCAGACTATTCCTGGTGCCAAGGAAGGGCAAAGATTGGAGACCTATTTTGGACCTATCCATCCTAAACACATTTTTACTCGTGCCAAAATTCAAGATGCTCACTTTACAGCAGCTTCTTCCCATGCTGGGCAAGGAGTCTTGGCTGGTAACATTGGACCTCAACGAGGCATACCTGCATGTCCCAATCAGACAAGATTGCAGAAGATACCTCATATTTCTTGCAGGTTCAACCCATTATCAATTCTCTGCATTGCCCTTTGGCTTATCTACTGCGCCCAGAGTGTTCACGAAATGCCTGGCATCAGTAATTACCTACTGCAGACTTCAATATTTGGACGACTGCCTGATCCAAGTGGACAGCAAGCACGTACTTCTAAAACATCTGGCGTTTCTTTCACCAGGCTGACTGCAAGGAAAATCCTGCAGGCTCTGGGATTCATGGCATCTTGCATCCTACTAATCCCATGTGCAAAGCTGCATATGAAGAAACTTCAATGGTACCTAAAAAACCTATGGTCTCAACACAACCACAGTTTGGAAACAATAATACCACTGATTCCATGTCTTCAAAAGGAATTTCTGTGGTGGGCTCAAGCATGCCAAAGAAACACAGGTCTCCCATTCTACAAGCCTCAAGCAAATCAAGTCATCACAACAGATGCCTCGGACTACGCCTGGGGGGCTCACATGACAGATCGGTGCATTGAGGGCAAATGGTCCCAAAAAGAAATGCACCTACACATCAATCAAAAGGAAATGCTAGCAGTAATAAATGCTATTATAGCTTTCAAAGACCTACTGCATCTAGGCCAGCTATTGATAAGGACAGACAACACCACAGTAATGTGGTACATAAACAAACAGGGAGGAACCCATTCATACCCCCTATGCAGGCTAGCCATGTCTCTTTGGAACATGGCTCTGGAATTACAAATCGAACTTCAAGCACAGTACCTGCCAGGCAAGGAAAACACGCTGGCAGACAGCCTAAGCAGAGATATGACAGATCCACACGAATGGAAGTTGCATCCTCAAGTTTTTACAAAGATAATTCAAGCATGGGGAAGGCCAGACATAGATCTCTTTGCCTCACATAGAAATCACCAATTGGAAAAATTCTGCTTAAGGACCTTTCATCCACAGGCCTGGAAAGTGGATGCACTCTCTTTCAGTTGGACAACAATGACAGTTTATGCCTTTCCACCTCTTCCTTTGCTGCCCAAAGTTCTATTAAGAACCAGAGCAGACAGACCAAAGATGATTCTCATTGCTCCAGACTGGCCAAGACCACACTGGTATCCACTCCTGAGGAGCCTGACGCATTCCCCACCATGGATCCTGCCTATAATGCCTCTTCTACTGACTCAGCACAACTTCAAAACTCTTCACAGTCAGCTGAAAACACTCAATCTAGCCGCATGGAAGATTCCTTAAATTCACAACAGACCCTACTCTCCAAGGAGGTACAGGATGTCATTTTGGAGGCCAGAAGGCATTCTACTAGAAAAGCCTACTCCGCAAAATGGAAACGCTTTTGTGCCTGGAATGAGAAAAAGGGTCAGAATCCTGGAATACTGAATTTACCTCAAATATTACAGTACCTAGCTGAGATGCTAAGCAGTGGACTTTCATTCTCCTCCATCAAAATTCATGCCTCAGCCATTTCTGCAGTATACAACACTGATCCTCCTTTATTCTCTCACCCCTTCTTAAGACAGTTCCTCAGAGGGGCTAAGAATATAAAACCCCCAAGGAAACCACCAGTACCTGCTTGGGACCTCAATTTCATTCTAGAAAAACTGACCTTGCCTCCTTTTGAGCCAGCTGCTTCAACAGAACTGCAATATTTGTCCTGGAAAACAGCCTTCCTTCTGGCTATCACCTCAGCTTCCAGGGTTTCGGAACTACAAGCCCTCATGGCTGTGCAGCCTTTCATCATTTTCCATCAGGACAGAGTTTCCTTACGAACCAATCCTTCCTTTATGCCAAAGGTAGTATCCAGGGTAGCCTTGAATCAGGCTATCCACTTACCTACCTTTTACCCTAATCCTCAAAACAAAGGGGAGAGACTACTACATTCCTTGGACATTCACAGACAGCTACGTTATTATTTGGACAGAACAAAGCCTTTCAGAAAATCAGAGCAACTCTGTGTCCTATGCTACAGGAGCTCAAGGGAAGCCCATTTCCAAACAGACAATCTCAAAATGGATAGCCCACTGCATACGTTTTTGTTACTCTTTTCATGGTAAATCTGTACCTGCAGGCATCAGATCTCACTCCACAAGGACCACAGCTACCTCTGCAGCTTTCCTCAGGGGGGTTCCTACCAAAGATATTTTGGAAGCAGCCACTTGGAGTTCTGTACATACTTTTTCCAAGCACTATCACCTACCATTATACTCCAAATCTAGAGCAGGCTTTGCCACTGCAGTCTTGCAGGGCATCCTGGCTCCTCCTAGTTCCACCTAGTGCCTACCACCCCTTTTTTAGCTTTGGGATTCTACCCATCTGTTATGACTGCAGCTGTATGCACGAAGAACATAGTACAGTTTTGTACCTACCATAAATGTAGATGTTCGAGTGCTAATACAGCTGCAGTCCAGGTTTCCCTCCCTCCTTCCCCTCTTGGGACAGGCCTAATGGCTAACACCTCCTCATACAACCTGATTGGGGTATTCTTTTATGGTGTATTTGCTTGCAACTACTGCTTTTTGATTATATTGCATTGCATTATTACATAAATTTATGTATTGCCTTCCTTCTGGGGTCACCTGACATCTGGGGCAAGAAAAACTGAAGAAAATGGAGTCGGCTGGTTCTTTTATACCCCTGTCGCACTGACGTCAGGGAAGAAGCGACGACATCCGATGCCGGACCTAGACTTTGGAATTCGGCCGACCGAGGACCCGCCTGATGGCAGGAAAACCCATCTGTTATGACTGCAGCTGTATTAGCACTCGAACATCTACATTTATGGTAGGTACAAAACTGTACTTTCCATTGAGCCACCCGGGACTAAGGTGCTAGGGACGCTGTCCCATCCAGCAAGAATGAAGGCGAGATTAACAACTTTAACATTAAGAAGTTATGTTCTTACCATAACGTTCCATGTTAGTTGTCTTCTTCTTGCCTTCTTTCTTGCGTCCCACCCTCTATCCCCCGAGCCTGGAAAGACCTAGAGTATTGGGTGAGTTTTTTCCCTTGTCACCAGGATTATACCATCAGCTACAGCTCTTTCTCCCCCTTGGTTCCCCTGGTGACAGGCAGGCTGTAGGATTTATTTTTCTACATAGCTATCAATTTTATCTTGTTCTAGTGGTGGGACATGTCTGTCCATAGTGTTAGCTATCAAACGAGATCTGGGCATATTTTGCCTAGCATTATGGGACATAGGATAGCCTCGAGCCGGTAAAAATAGCTCTCGAGCTTTAATATTCGGCCGAGTCAGAGCCGAGGTTCGGCTCCGAACCCATCCAGCAAGAAAGAAGGCGAGAAGAAGACAACTAACATGGAACATTATGGTAAGAACATAACTTCTTATTCTTTGTCATCTTCTAAGCAGACTTACTTGGGCTTTTGTGATAGAGTAAGCATTTCCTTATCTAAAAGCCTCTGCCCATCTTATGATTTCATACAAAAAGAACTTGGTGTGCACTGAGGCAGCTGAAGAGTGCAGAAATGGCAAACAAGGGGAGAAACTGCTAAGTTATACCTTAGTTATATATGACAGTATAGGAACAATTCTATATGTAGGAAATGCACACCTGGGAGAGAAAACGTTGTGTCCATGTTGCAGCTGTCCTTTAAGGAAATGGCAGGGATAGGTCTTCCTGCTCTTTTGCTTCAGGTACACTTAGACTTTGGTCTGTTCTTCTCATAGAAGAAAAAAGAAGATGAAGAAAAACAGAAATATTAATTCCCAGATGAAATATGTAAATAGAAAGGTTAGAGGAGGGTGAAGAATTGTCATTATCCCTGCTATCCACCCAGCTTTCAGTGGCTCTGAAGTTTGCTTACTTTTTTCACCTTCAGTGTTCAGCCAGTCTTCCATTTTGAATTTATTCTTAGTGGGCCCCTGACAGCAGACAGTCATGGACTAAATATCACTGACAGCAGTTATTAATAGACCAAATGTCTGTGATAACAAACATTTGTGGACTAAGTACTATTGTTAGCATACATTAGTGGACTTAAATTCCACTGATAGCAAAAATGAGTGGACTGAGTGACACCTCTCCCACATGATTACCCCATATACTCATCTTGAAAGCTGTTTCATGTCAGCAGGTGGTGGTCTTAAAAGTACACAGGTAACACTAATATCCCAACCTTGCAGTTATCATAACAGCTTCTCACACAAGCGCTTCTTCCTTATTGAACTGCAGAAACGGCTTTTTTTTTTTTTTTTTTTTTTTTTTAAAGCACAAGCCTAAACAGTTTGAGATGGAGTGCCACTACCAGTGACCATAAATAATTGATCATAAAGCACTTTCCTTTTATGTATAAGTATAATTTTTATATAGTTAAAATAAAATGTTGGTTGTAAACGCACCTTTCTGATGCTTGCCAGCAGTCTACAACATTCAAAACTGTGCACTAGCTTCAGGAAAGCATGGTCCCGTGTTTTTCCTCACAGCTGCTTGGAAGAGTATGTCTTGCAGCTGAAAGACATGCCTTATTTTCATTATCCTTACTCTTACACTGTCTGGAGACAAAAGGTGGGCATGTACACTGCCATGAACATGTCACACCCGACTGACGTTTTCAGCCACGTCACTCAGTTCTTTAGCTGTAACTGTTACTGCTGTAGTAACCGAAATAGGTAGAAACATGAAATTGTTTAAAGCAGACCAAACTCGTCAGTTAAGGGCATGACTCACACAGCAGAGACAATCTGAGCTGTTACAGGAATCTAAAAACGGAAATGTCACTCTTTCAGCATGAGAAAGAGGTTCCTGAGGAAATGGGTAGAAACCTATTAGTCTTCTGCACAGAACATTATGCAAAAGAAAGAAAGAAAGCACCCACGGAGAACTTATGTTTGGAAGTATTTTGTTTCTTTGGCCAATTCCTTTCTGCAAATTCCAATGTATTTTCAGTTCCTCTTTGGGTTACAAACTACTACAATTTCGTAACCACCCATGTGACTTTTTTTTTTTCATTCACATAAGCAATACTTCAGTTTCCAACTTATATACTGGATAGTCTGTAAGTACTTTCTTGTTTCAGTACAGCATTCACAAGTTAAGTGCGACACTGATCAAAATAAGTCTTAATTTTTTCAAAGGTTTGTAGGGTCAAAACTCAGTAGTAGTTTGTAATTTTTTTTATATTGAAAGTGTCACCATTATTAAAGAACAACTTTTTTTTTCAATTGAACACAGTTCATTTTTTTCATCCTCCAATCAAAAGCTTTTCTTTACCGTGTGTCAGCTCACATTAAAATTATACTTGGTTTAGAAACGAGGATGCTGTCACACCCCATTTTCACCTTATGTGCTTGTCCAGTAAAATGTTAAGTCATTTCTTCCAGTATAGAACTTTTTCAGTCTTCTACTGATTTTTGTTTAGTTAATATGATTTGTTCTAGTTTCAAATTACTCTTAAGTTGTTTCATTAGCCAAAATAGTCAGTAATTTCATAGCCACTTGACGGGCATCTCTGTCATTTACGTTTGAAGTCTGTGAGATGTTTGACTACTTTTTATGCTCAGAATTAAGACATCTGCACCTGGTTTAGTAAAATGACCTTCTAATAAAAGGTAGCACTGTAATGCTGCATTGATAAGAAGGCGCTTGAAGCCTAGTCCTAGGCTTCATTATAAATTATTTCTTATCAGCTGTAGGTTATGGACATCCCCTCTAAGAAGTTCATTTAGAAGCAACCTAGGTCAAGGTGGGACAGGAAGCAGGGAAAGCTCAGGAAGATCCAGGACATTTACCTAGGCTTCAGGATGTTGGTCATGCTTGCTTAGTCCCTGGTCCTAATTTCATGCGTGCTCGGTCCCTGTTCCTGATGCCTAGATTTTTCAAGGCTTCTGTCAAAGCCCATTTGGCAGCAGTATACCTGGATACTTTATAAGCAGAACTAAATACGCCCTGGCAGATCTACTACATAAATTGTTTAACATGAGCTTATGCATTGGCTTTCTCCCCGAGGTCTGGTACGCAGCAGTAGTGATACCAATTCACAAGAGTGGCCCTAACACTTACCCTGGGAATTATAGGGCTCATTATCCTTATCAGTCTGATTTGTAAAGCTTATGGAGCATATTGCAACTGACCTGATAAACTAAGCTGTTGACAGAGGTCATGTTGTCCAATATCTTAACCTGCCCAAGAAATTCGACACCATCCCCATTCTAGCATAATTATAGATTGTTACTAGGCTAACAACATTGTTACTAGGCTAACACGGGGGGGACCTTTTTAAGCCTAGACAAGTTTTCCCAAAAGAATAATGATGTCCTGTATCCAAACAGGACATTGAGGGACAGTCATTTATAAGCAACCACTGTCCATAAGGGACATGGGTACCAGGCCTGGTGTAAATTTCCTGTTCCCCATCCACTGATCTAGGTTGCATTTAAACTGAGTAATAGACAAACTCATTTTCACATGGATGGGAAGCCTGTTCCATAGGAGGGTCAGTCTCTGAGACACATATCTGTCTCTCTAGCATGTTCTGTTTAAGTCACAGACAATTTTCAGGTCCATCAATATTATATTTCTGGTACTATTTGACTTACAAATATGCAGGAGATCCGTAAGTGTGGGGTTTGCAGATGACTTGTAAGACAGGCATAGCTCACCCCTCAAAAATCTGTAGGAGACTGAGTAGAAGGAGAAGGCTTTAAGGTGTTTTGCTTAAGGCAGGTTTGTTATGCCTTGTAGTCTTTTTTTTAAGGAACTTTTGAGATAGTTTTAGTTGCTTCATATACCTGGTCAGGTGCATACCAAAGGGAGCATTGTACTCAGTGATTGGTCTGAAGGGCTGAGTACAGCAGGATAATGACCTTTTTGAAATTAGATGCTAAGCCCTTACTTATAAGTTACACAACATAAAAGGATTTCCTCACCACTGTGGCCACGTGGTGGTTGAATGTAAGGCTATTGTCTGTATGCATTCGCAGATCCTTGACCACTGGGTCGACTCATAGGGGTGTATTATCAACATTGTAATTAGCTGGGGTAGTTGACTTCCCAAAGGGTATAATTATGCATTTCTTAGCATTGACTATGGCTTTGGCACCATTTGTTAGAGATAAGCCTTGAAGAATGCTAGTGTCTGCAGGGGAGTCGATGATAAACCCCCAGCTTGCAATCATCTACAAACTGAGTAGCCGTAAACCTTCAGCATTTGCTTCCATTTCAGGGAAATAGATGCCAAAAAGGAACAGACCCAGTATCTAGCCCTAGGGGATTCTGCTAGTGACCGGCCTCTTGGTGGAGGTGTCCTAACCTATTTTGACCTTATGGGTCCTACCAGTGAGTCAGTTGGCTATCCAGTGAGTGATAAAAAAGGGTTTATACCTAAATTAGTGAGTCTGTCTATAATGCCTGAGTGGGGTATTGTATCAAAAGCCTTAGCCAGGTCAAGATAAGCTGTGTGCAAAGTCTTACCTTCATCCAGTGCTTTGGTGGCCATCTCAAAAACGTCCACCAGATTTAATATGCATGACCTTTCTTTAACAAAGCCAAACTGTGATGGGTCCAGCGTTTGCAGGTTCCCTATGTCCTTATTATCATGTCCATGATGATTCTTTTCAAGGCCTTACATACGAGGCTGGTAAGACTTATGGGTCTGCAGTTACCCGGATCAGTGGTTAGACCTTGTTTGTGCAGAGGAATGATTGCAGCCATCTTCCATTCCTTGAGTACAAAACCTGACTGTAGTCTCCATTAAAAAGTGATTCAAGTGGAAGAGAGAGGCCATGTTTCATTCTATTTAAATATACATCTTAGGATGTTATCCCATCAATGTAGTGTTTTTGGCTTTGGAAAGTGCATTGCTGACCTGCTGCCTAGTAATGGTTGGGGGAATTTTGGTATGCAGTATTTTCTTTGGACAACTGGGAGTGGGGCAAAAAATTTGAGCTGAACGTGTCAGCCAAAAGGTTGGCAGTGGCATTCGGTTTAGTGTAAGTGATGCCATTTACAGTAAGTTCTGTGCATTGTTGTGCATTTCCCCTGATATTATGGGCATAGCTGTAGAAAACGTAATACTTAAAAATAGATGCATATGTTGTAAGATGGATAGAAAAGTGGCTAAAATAACGCACACAGTGCTGGTGGCAAGTGCCTCATTCGAAAGTATGAAGGCGTCCAGTGGTGCCCCACAGGGCTCAGTTTTGGGACACCTGTTCACCAGCATTTTATTTTTGGCTAATGAATCAAGACCTCTAGCTAACAAAGACTTCCTGACTACTGACATCATGATGATCGAAGGACAGGGAATTATCAACCCATGTTAAGGTCCTTAACAATATTCAATAATTCTTGGTGGGTCACAAAACCGGCAGCAGAAATATCTCAGGGAAACTGTAGTGACAACTTTATAGGGAATTAGAAGCCTAACACATCAAGTGTTTGGCAACTTTGCTGTCTCAAGCAATGGTGTGTATAGCAAGACCATGGCCAGCTCTGCCTGTCAGACACCATCGTTGATATAAGCTCAGAAAAGTATTGGTGGCAGCATTTATATAAAAAAAAATATTTTGTTCATGCACAACTCAGTACAACAGGTACTCCCACCAAGTACAGTTAAAATGAAAGTCCAGGACTTCAGGCCTCTTCCAAGCCCAGTTTAAAGCCCTGTAAAACAGCTATTCCCAGTAGGTACAACTCAACATCAGACCCAGACAAGGCTGTCACATTCCATGCCTCCAGGGTCTTCAGGCAAGTTCCTGCTTACCTCATTGCTGATTCCCCCCTTGAGGAATAAACTTCCCGCCTTGCTGTTGTAGAATACCTACAAGTACACAACAACAATTGCAGCAATTGGCAATTATTTCCTCATTGCCTAGCTAATGCATTCAGGATTCTGACTTAATTTTTTGTGAGAATGTTGCCAGATACCAGTCACTTTGCCAGTTCTTAAAGGCATACAGCACGTTTACTGCAGTCAGAATGTTTCAGCATAAAAACACAAAACACACACACACACACACACACACACTTGTTTTTTACACTCCAAGGCTGTCTTTTAGCATGCATGGTTTTAATGTCAGCCTTTTGGTTTCAGTCTTTCTTTGCCAATAATTAGTGCTAAAATGTTTTGTAGCATTATAATTATATATGTATTATATTATACTATATTATATTATGTTATTGACAAAAAAGAGCAAAACCAAAATGAGATTAAAACATGCATGCTGCAAGATATAATCTTAGAGAATGCAATCCCAAAACATTTTTTGTGGGGAGCAAACTTACACACACACACACACACACACACACACACACACACACACACACACACACACACACACCTGCTAATTCTATGCATCATCTCTGAAATCACACAGTAGTTCAGAAATAGCATATTCCCTCCCACTATGATAGTGATCTTGCACCAGCACTGTCTGTCAGTCTGTCTTGATCTGTTGATCAAGTGCGTGTGCGCGTGTGTGTGTACATATATATGTACTCGCACACATATAGAATATGTATATATGTGTATGGGTCCACTGAAATACATCCAAGTTGTCATTGGTCAGCATCAGTTTACACAACAAAATATGGTCGAATATACAGATAGTTGACAGGTGTGCAAGATCACACATTTCTTGGGGTAGGGGAATATGCCATTTACCCAAGATTGTGTCATCTCAAAGTTTAATGTATATACTTAGGAATGGGTGAGGTGAGTTGCCCTCCTTGCAAAAATGTTTTATTTTACTTTGTTGAGTTTAAGTTTTTCATGCACTGCGATTGATGCTCGGTGCATGTGTAGCAGTATGTTGACATTTGCAAAGTTGACTTTTTGTGGCCAAAATGTTGCCGTTTAGGTATTTCATTTAATTTCAGTGCACCCATGTGTATACATATACACACATATAGATACATATTATTTACATACATATATGTGGCATATATGTATGGGAGCCATGAATTTAGTCAAATATCATTTTAGTCGACATCAGTTTAGTTAACAGATTTGGTTGACTGGTGTGTGAGATCCCACAGTTCTCGGAGATGTGTATGCCCTTTCCCCGATATTGTGCAAACTCAAAGTTGGCATGCGTATATATGTATGGGTGTGGATGTGTGTGTGTGTGTATATATATATATATATATATATATCTATAGAGAGAGAGAGTGCGCGGTTGGCAGGGGGTGCATCTCCCCCCCACACACACATGGGGAGGTAAAGGAGCCTTGCTCTCCTGTAAAAAAAAAAAAATTCTCTCTTTTGTTGTTGTTTTGATTCTGCATGTGCCACAGTTATTTCTCAGTGCATGTGTAGTAGCATGTTGACATTTGCATTGTTGACATTTTGTGATCGATGTTGTGAACATTGGCTTGTTTTGGTGTAAGCTTTGCTGCTGGGGAGACAGTAGCAGTAGTCCCTGTAGGATTGGCTTCCAACTTTTTTAGGTTATACTTCCAATGATTGTATTTGCTCGTCTGTGGTTCACTAGCAGTGATATTCCATGAACTTACTTGAGTACTTCCTGATAAGCACCTCCAAAGGTAAAAGATTGTCTTCACAATAAACCTTTGGATTGGGCGTTAATGCTCAAAACTTTACCAAGCATTAGATTTTCATTGTAAGAATCATTACTTCAGGACTTCATAAATGCCTGGGATAAAGCCAGGGGTAGATGTATGTCCTCAGGCTAAGAACTTCATAGCAGTCAAACATCCCACTGGGCACTCGCTGTCCCACATACAACCTTGTAGCCTGTAGATGCCAGAACACAAAGAGTACAAGTCTTGTGTTATACATCCATGGGTGCTAGAACCATAGAGCAAGGGGAGCGTGAGCCCCCCCCCCCCCCCGAACAGCTGCCCAATATGCCCTGAAACTGCTGCCAGAATAGCAATTACATGGAAACATTCACATTGGCATTTCTGACGTAACTGCAAGGTCAGGCAGCCAGAGAAAGACAATTTGAGTGATAAATCATCTTTTTTCTGGCTGCCTGAGCTCACAGTTACCATGCAAAAAGCTTATGTGAGTAATTCTGAGGCATAGCAATCAACTTCTTTTGTCAAGAATTTTGGACAAAGCCAAAAATAACAAAGGAGTGAAAGCTCAAAACACAGGACAATTTTTAAACATTACTTATTCATATAAAATTTTAATAGAGCAGGTTTTGCATCAACATATATTTTCTGATTAATAGAAGTTTGAAACTTTAATGGCTGGAATTAGTGACTGTAATCCTCTGTACACCTCTCAACTTTTTCTCAAGAATTCTGGACAAAGTCAAAAATGATGGGGAATAAATAGTCAAAATCAGGGACAGAGTTTAAATATTGTAATCTCAGAAAGCTACAAGAATAACAGATTGCATTAGCATGCATTTTTCTGAAGGATGTAAAGTCTCAGGCTCAAATGTATCATTATTTAATGGGCACAGTCGTCAGTGGTTTGCCAGAAAGCCACAGCTTTTATGAAGAACCGACCAAAAATATGAGGCAAAAATCTAGACATTCTGTGAAATTCTGGAGAGCTGAGAGGTGTGAGCCTCAGTGATTTACCAGATAATCAAAGGGCAAAAATAGAGACAAAATCAAGGATGGTCGGCAAAATTCTGGACAGTTTGATTGCTGTTTGCTTGCTAGTGGGCTGGTCTATTTATTCTTTGTAACCACCACTGCAGATCAACAGCAGTAAAAATAACAATGTACACAATTACAATAAGACATTACATTTATGTAATTACTTTGTACCGTTAAAAGGTATGTTTAAGTTCCATAAGTTGATGCAGAACGGTGTGTTTATTGCCTTTCATCCACTAAGTACCAAGATAAGCTTTGGCTGTCCTAATAGCCATTCTTAGGCAGAATTTGCCACAGGGGTACATTTCACTGATGTTAGACTGAAGTCCAGCGTAGTAATCATTTTGCTGTATTTAATTACTCATTCGTTCATTCATTCATTCATTCATTCTCTTACACCCACTTTATGCTAATCTGGATCAATAGGGGGTTAGGCAGAGATATCCAGGCAAGCTATGGGAATGAGTCATAAAAACAGTTTACATGCCTAGATCCATAGATATTCCAAGGCTAACAAATCTTATGACCTCTCACACTTTGCCAGTACCCTCCCTCAGGGAGCACCTCCTTTCTCCAGGAGCAGGGCCAGTGTTAGCATTTTGGGGGCCCCCAGCAGATGTCAAGTTGAGGGGCCCCCCTGGCCACTTCAAGTCTACATATCACCTTGTCACTGCCACCCTTCTTAAGAAACATTTTAGTTCATACTGCAGACTTTTAGGAGTATTGTACACAGACTGACCTGTAGCTACAATACTATTACATTACAACAGGCCTGTGCACCCCCCCCCCACACACACACACACATATACCCTCCAGTCGTCCCCTGTTTTTCCTCCACCTTGGGCACACTACATTTTTCTTCCTTTTCTCATCATTTTCCTTATTCTATAGCTTTTTCAAAAAGCCATAACTCCCTGTATGCTCTGAAGTGCATGATTTTTCTTTTTACATAATCTTTTCAACCAATGTTGACTTGAACAGAAATTATGATTGAGTAAAGAAATTATGTTGCTGTACAGCTTCAGGTTTCCTTGCATACTTTCAACACACCTTTCGTGACCAAGGAAGCACTGTAATAACCATTTAGGAAATAAATAAGTCAGGGCCCAAGAAGCCATAGGGTAATAGATGTTCTGGGATGTATTTTACAGCATTTTCCCAGCCTTTTAATCCAGTGGTGATTTAAATAAATAAATAAATAAATAGAAAACATGAGTAAGAAAAGAATTTCAGGCTTATTTTTTCTTTTCTTTCAAGAAAGACATAAGTTGCACCCGAGACTTAATGTTCAAAGATGACAGAATTGCAGCAACAATAAACTAACAAGCTAGTTGTTGTCTGGATACACAAGTCCTATCTGAGAATTGCCTGCCTCCCTACCACCCCCCACCCCCACCCCCCATAGACACACAAAAAAAGACTGCCTAACCATTGCTCTGGTGTTAGGCTGGGAAGAAAGCACATCAGATCAGTGACTGCTATTTAGCAGTTAACAAGCAGTAGCAGGTGTACGTCATTTTTATTTGCCACAGTGAGGAGTAATCCAAATCTGTCATTGTCCCCGATTTCACAGACCTTCTCTGATTTTGCTCATAATTTTGCTCTGTCCTTCATAAAAAAGTTTGATTTGCTTGTGAATCATTCAGGACTACAGACAGCCAATAAATCTTATTGAGCAAAAAAATGCATGTTGATGCACATTTTGGTATTCTATTAACTTTTAATTGAATTAGAGTAATATTTAAAACTTGTTCCTGATTTTGAGCCTTTATTCTGGTATTATTGGTATTGCGCTGAACTCTTCAACAAAGAAGTTGGGAGTTATAATATCTGCTCTTTTGTCAGTATTTATAAAACTCCCTGTACAAGAAAACCATCTCTGAAGATCAGAAGCATCAGCTGTTCTTAAAATCCAAGGTATGCATTGAGATCAGTCACGCTGGGCTGATGATCTCTGTAGTGCTTACCTTGCCCATGTTCATTACCAGCTTTATTCTAACAGAGTCATATCACAGCTTAATCAGGAAATTAATACATTTTTTCCTCCTCATTTTTCCCCAATCAGCCGCAGCTTTTGTGGGGCCACCACACAGTCAAGGATGATTAGGGAGGCCCCTTGCAGCCATGAATATTGCAGGTACCTAAAGCTGGATATGTTGTTAGTTTTAGTGGACAGCATGTCTACCAACAGGGTTTAACTAAGCCAGGGGCACTATGTCAGTGGTAAAATATTTAATGGAATTGTGAAAACTGTTTGATAAAACACTTATTATAACCAGTGATATCTTTGAATTTTAAAGGAGATATAAATAAGAGTTATTACCTACCTGGTCTATTAAATATGAATGATTCCAGTACTAGCTTTTGTTATTTTGACAGACGTGTTACAAAATATCAAGATAAGGCAACTTGCAGTGGTTGGGGCCCCCCCCAGGAACGGGGGACTCCCAGCGACCGCAGGGTTCGCTAGTGCCTAAAGCCAGCTATGCCCAGGAGGGCCAAGCCAGTAAAAGCCCGAATACGTTTGTGGATACACATTCTGTCATTAGTTTATGTTTAGTGATATTTAACTGCACTACTTAACAGGTAGGGTATGTTTATTCCAAAGGTTTGGGAGATGCTGCCTTATATAAACATGCCTCTCTACTGTGCAGTATTTATCTCTTGGTGAAGATTTAGGTCTCTGGTTCTAGTACTGGTAGAGATACTGGACTTGTGGAGAAACAGGATGTCCAGGGCAACTGGGTTTGTAATGGTGTAGCAAGCAAGGCAGATCTCCCCTGAAAAGTCTGTAAAACACTGAATAGAAGGATAGAACTTCCAGCATGTTTTCATAGCTCAGGGAGTTTAGGCCTGTGATCTTTTTGGTTAGGAAAGGCTTCATTTTGTTGTTTTGTGTGCTGCTTATGCAGTATGATGATGGGAAGGGTTGTCTACCAAATGTGATGCTACACTTTTTTTGCATTTAGTTTGAGCTGATTTTTAGTACAACATGGGTTTACCAAGGAGAGTTCATTCAGAAGAGTGTAGATGTCATACTGTGACTAAACAACATCTTCCAGTTTGCAGTCATCTACAAGCTTTGTTAGCCGGAGGCCTTGGCTCTCCACTTGAAGATCAGAGAAGTAAATACTAAAAAGGAGATGTTTCAGCACTGAGCCCTGAAAGATGCCTCCAGTCACATTCATACTTACAGATAAGGTACCTGCAAATCATACTGTGTGGAGTTTGTCTTTCAGCCAGTTTGCTATCTATCTTACCACATATGGGATACATTTTTAAAGCAATTAGCTTTTGTATGATACTAACATGGGGAATGGTGTTGAAGTCCTTCACAAGGCACTGCATGACCACCATCTACAGCCTCTGTAACCCTTTTGAAGAAATTAACCAGGTTATATAGGCCAGATTTACCTTTCACAAAGCCAGAATGTTGGGGGGTCAGTTCAAGCAAGAGTCTTGATATCACAGTTTTTGAGGTCAGTTATAATACACCCCATGGTGCAGGTGAGGCTTGTAAGGCTGATAGGATTTTAATTATCCAGGTCAGTTTTAAGGCCACCCTTATGGAGGGCCATCACCACTGCTGTGCACCATTCATCAGGGACAAATACAGTAGCTCTGCTTAAGTTAAACACCTTGAAGAGTGTGTCTGCAAGGGCATGTTTAGCACTATTCAATCAGGTATATGATATGTAGTAATAAGTAAGGATACAGTTGAAAGGATCTTGCTCTACCAGAATCTGACAAAAACCAATCATCTTGCATGTTTTTTTTCTTATCCAGATGTTACAGTGTTATATAATATTTTATGGAAAGTAACAAACCTTATTGACAAGCTGTGTTGATATACTTCAGTACTGCCAGTGACTGGCCTATTTAATATTTTTACTCTGACCTTTGGTGAAATGAAATCCTTGGAAAAGGACGCCATGCCCCCCCCCCCCACCTGCATACCGCATTGTGCTCCCTACCCCCCCCCCCATCTTGATCTTATGTCATCATTCAAATTACTTTTTCTTATTTTCCCATACTGTGTTGAACTCTTCAGATTTTTCCTGCATTGTTCCAATATATCCTAAATGGCTATGGTTACACCATAGTAAATCAGGAGGAAATAATCAAATGAGGCCAGCGGTTTCAGCAGCCCATCTCTCGAAGTTACTGGGTTGTAGATGCTGCTGTGAGTTGCATTTTAGACCTTTTTTTCAAACCCTTTGATCAAAAGATGACCTGAAGAAAAATGTGCTAAAGAAAGAAATTTGTTCTTGCTCTTCATTTTTCCTGCATTCTTTCACCATTCCTTAAATGATCAAGACTGCAGTGTAATAACTGTGAAGGAAGTAATAGAATTAAGTTAATAGTCTGGCGGCTGCTTGAATGTTGGAGACCATGGGATTCTAGATAATGAGCGGTATATTTTAGAGCTTTTCCCCCAGCCTTTTGTTACAGTTATGGGCTGGACAAAAATCATAACTAAGTAAAGAAATACAGTTATATTTTTTCTTTCAAGGAAGAAATAAGTTATACTCATGGCTTAATGATCAAAGTTGACAAAAAAGTAGTTCCCAATAAACTGAGAAGATAAATGCTTGCAAAGATACAGGAATCATATCTTAAAATAGTGTGTGTGTCCCTCTTAAAAGAAAAAAAGTCACCTTTTGTGTATCCCTGAAAGTGAATGAATAAATGACCTCGGTCATTGTTTCGGTTACTGGTGTCGCATATCATACAACTTACCTATTCATCCCAACCCTAAGACAGCTACAACCATATGTTTCCGTCTGACAAGCAGAAGAGAGTAAGATATTTTAACTTGTTGATCACAGATGTATATTCACAATATGCATCCTTATCCCTACTTCCCAAAGTTACTCATCTATATACACTTCTGGTATGTGAATATGAGAAAAGAGAAGAAAAATGATCACAGTTATGTATTCCAGCCTATTGCTTCAGACAGTACACTGCCCACCCCCAAGCCAAAAGGATGTTGTGGGCATTCCTGTGAGGTATGATTGTGTGAAAAATTAAAGAAATACTGAATACACTGTCACAGACCCACTAAAGCCACAGTGACATTCTGTGCATAGTACCTTTGAAATTTAATTGTTATGAAAATTAGAGAAATAATGACCACACATTCCCCAGACCCAAACAAGTTATAGTGACTTCTTTGCACAACTTTTGAGGTTTGATTGTGAGGAGAATTTAAGAAATAATAATCTCACTGTTCCAAGCCCCCACTGTCCACACACATACAAGCTATAGTAACCTTCTGTTCATACCTTTGAGCGGGGCCAGTTGTAGATCAGGTGGGCTCAGAGCAGAAGCCCTCAATAAGCCTGTATCAAACTCCACTTCTGCAACCTGAGTTGTGGACACTGTTAAGATTTAAGTGTTTTGTGATGTATCTTATTTTGAAAGATAATGACTTGTAGTGTATAGATCACTGTTATTAAGCTCTGAATTTGGGGAAAAGTCATACTTGTTAAGCACGTTTTATTAAGTGCCTCTTACTACTGGTAAGCTCTAATTACACACTAGAGCATGAAAAGCAATCGGCAATCGCACAAAAGAGCAGTGGAAAGCTGTTAAATACTTAATTTGGACTTCTTTCTAAAGTCTGACTGAAGTGTTTAACAGTGTTAATGAAGTATTTTAAGAGGTTCTCACCACTCTTTTGTGGTGGTTTCTCTCTGTGTGGCAGAGGTAGGCGTGGTACAGCACTACTGCACTTTTCTCTCTAACTTTTGAATTTATGGCTCCTGGATCACATACCATGCAGGTGCAACACTAACTTCATTTGTACTTTTCTATAAAATTGTGCAGTAATTCCAAATGCAATGCATGTTTACACTGTATACAGTTAGTGTCACAGGTAAATAAGATTCTGTTATGGCAGTAGACAGCTAAAACCTTCCCTTTAAATCACATATTGCCCCTTTTGCCTTCCACTCCCCAGCCTTCAGCATCTTCTGGCACCCATGTGTGTCTCGCACTTGTCACAGGAACAAGTACAAAATCCAGTATACCAGTCTGCAACAGAGCACATTATTAACCTAAATTGTAAGCAATTCCAAGATCCAAAAGCAAAAAAAATGGCTTTGCCAAGCTAGCTGACTTAATCCGTTAATCTAAAATGGTCATCTCTTTCTGTGGTTGCTTATATTATAAACAGTCATGTGACCTCACCAATTATATAAATGAAAAAGTCATGAATAATAGATTACTTTCATTTTTGTTTTGCACACCATAACTTCCATAATTATTAATACTTTCAATTTTTCCTTTGCTAACATAAAACTTTTGTTTAAACATTTCATTTTTGCTAAATGAGACACTGTAAGCTCATAGTAAAAGTGAATGGAAGTCATAAAACACCGAGAAACCATATGAAAGAATAATAAAGTAAAAAAAAAAAAAAATTTACTTTGTAATAAATGGTGTTATACTGCCATCTAGTGAAGAATTTAATTAGTACTAGTTCATTACTTTTATATTTAGATCTTTGAAACACCTAGGCTCAAAAACCGTATTCAACCTCCTGGGGAAATTAATGTCCCCATATTACTAATCTGTTGTTGTTCATTATAATGTAAATTGGTGTACAGCATTTGGGTACAATTCAGAAAGGTTACTGCAAGATGTACAATGTACAAAGCTACCACAGTGCTTTAACAGAAATATGTGCAGCTGTGGGCTGTTTCTGCAGTCATGTTAAATGCTAATAAGGCACTCTGAGGGAGCAGTCTATGTTAATTAGTCATGCACTGTCCCCTGAAAATGTCTGCACTAAGGCATTTACCAAAGAAAGCAATTCAGAGAATTATTCAACTGTGTAAAGTAACATGGCTGCTTGTGTTAATGGACATGGCCAGTAGGTTGTGTTCACTCATCTTGGCAGAGATAAGTGGCAGGAATTTTAGTGGACAGGCAGTGTTGGGGTGCATGTGTGTATAAGTAGGGCTTAATGTGTGTGTGCCTAGTAAGTCGCAGTAGAGTGGATTAGTTAGGGGGTGGGAAAGGGTAGGTTTGTGTGTATGTCCATGAGTGCAGTGGGGGGCTGTGTATGTTATGGATGAATGTATGTGGTGGGGGGTGGCTGTCATACATCCACTTCCCCCAAACTAATGAGCAAATCCTGAAAAATTAGTGAGGGAAACGGTAGACACCAAGGATAACTCTGTACAGCATACCCAAGGCATTTAAAAATTAAAGAAAAGGTTCTGTAGCACAAAAAATATGGTTTGAGGGAGCACTAGACTCCATGGATAACTTTGTACAGCATACCTTAAAGACACTAAGAAAGATTCAAACCCTGTACCGTTGCAACCTTCACTGAGGATATTAGTCCACTGCACCACCACACCAGGAATATTGTAAAACATTGTATGTGAAGTTGTTCAATCTTGCCTTCATTCTTAACGATGGAGTCGGAGCCAATCCTCGGCTCTGAGTTGGCCAATTTGCAAAGCTCGAGGTCTCTAACAGCTCGAGGCTGAAGCCCTATCCCACAATGCACCTCTATCTTTCCCAGATCTGGTTTGCTGCTGCAACTCATCATGCGTTTCTCTACAGCTCAGGCCGTTTGAGAGATAAGTTCTTCTTTTGTGGAAAATTATTCAAAATCATTTCTATATTTACTAATTGTTTAGAGTTTATATAAGCTTGTGGTTAGGATAGATTATCTGTTTCCGGATTATCTTCGTTTTTTGGTCTTAAAACCATCTGTTCTCATTGGTTGGGTGTTAGCCCTTTTTGGTTTCTGTGTTTCAGCCGTTTAGGCTTATTTGCCCTATTCTTTAGCCAAGTTAGGCTTTTGCAGTTTTCTGCAATTTTTTGTTAGCCGGTTAGGTTCTTAGCCGTTTTTAGGCTGTTTCAGTTTTATCTTAGCCTGTTGGGCTTATCCTGTTAGGCTTATCCTGTTATTGCTGCTACAGTTAATCTGCCTTATTGTACTCGTAGCCGGTTAGACTTAATTTCTTTTGCTAACTGTGAGATTGTTTGTTTTCATTACTGAGGTTGTACTTTTTTATTATTATTATGTCTGAGAAAGCTAAGTCAGGGTTTAAGAGATGCTCTAAATGCACCCAAAAGATGTCTATTACTGATGGACACTCGACCTGCGTATAATGTTTGGGAGAAGTCTATCTCCAAGACGTTTGCTCCATTTGCCATGGATTTAGTGCTAGGGTTTTGGCGGAGAGAAAACGGAAGTTGGTAGAGCGTGGCTTGATTAAGTCTGCATTTCAATCAGACTTGGAGTCTGCTCCAGGGAAACCAAAACCCTCTTCTTCTGCTTCGTCAACAAGTTCGGGTCCGAAGGGCTCTTCGGTTCTGAAAACATCTAAGAAAGCTCCTGTCTCTGCTCTAATGACATTGGAACCGACCGTACAGGTTTGTTGGTAGGAGCCGGTCCCCAGTCTTGAAACTGGTATCTCCTACCTTGAGGTCCCCAATTCCGGGTTCACCAGCTCCGTTGGTAGTTTTCTTTCAGGCTTCCAGAGTGTCAGATTTGAACATGGATCGTGTGGTACGGAGACTTTTACAGGATCCAGCGCTAGCTAAAATTCTGTCTGCTTCGACTCAAGCAGCTTCGGAACTGACAAAGTCCTTTCCTGTAGTTTCTGCTCCTCCTCTGACTCGAATTGAGACATCGAAGCCAGAGGAGGATATTCAGTCATTTGTGGAACCGTCGGTGCCAACACTCACTTCAGATCTGTCGGCACCGACAACCCCGATGTCCTCTGCTCTGGTGGCAGAATCTGGGAGCCGACACTCTCCTGTCCGTTCCGGTTTGGGGAGTCGAACCGATACATCGGTTCCGACTCTCCCCCTTGGGGCTTCGGCTCAAATGAGTTTGGCTCCTACCTCTGGCTCGGAGCTGGCTGTTCTGGTGCGGGAGGTGTCCTCAGTGTCTTCGGACCTGGGGGCTTCCTCACATCGGGGCCGTGGTGCCTTTGATGCCATGAGGAGGGTTTTGTCCCCCTGAGGAGGGTTTTGTCCCCCTGGACAGCCACAACCTCTAATATGGCCACCTCCTCCCGGAAAACGCCGGAATCGTCTCAGTTACCACAGACCCACCATAAGCGTAGGGACCCTGAGCCTCAGGATGCCCCTTTGGGGGAACCCTGCTCTTCCGAGACCTCCCCAGAAGTTCCCACTGAGGAGGTCCCGTGGAAGAGGTTATGTAAGAGGAGACATTTAATTTCTCCCAGGAATCCATCACGTATGATACCATTTTGGAGGAATCGAAAGGGTCCCCAAAGTCTTCCTCTGAGGATATCTCCTTTGGGGATATCCTTGAGATCCTTAAGCAGAGGGGTGACTGGCAGCCTCTGTACCCTACCGAGGATGAATCTGTGCTCCTAAAGGCTTTCGGGTCTCGACCCTCCACCTCTTGGGTGTCTCCGCCCTTCGATGAGTTGATGGAGCTTTTGTCTCAAAGGGCGTGAGAGCCACCAGATTCTATGGAACCTGTCCCTAGGAGGCCCAACAAATACTTTTCAGTTCTTCAAGATAAGTCGTCCTTATCCAAACTCATACCTGTTGATGCCATGGTGGTGGCGGCAGCCACGAAGAAAGAGATGTCTGAGACCTCTGTCTGTCCATTCTCATAATAGAGAATTTAGGATCATAGACAGATACGGTAGGCACATGTTCAGTTCTATGACCTTTGCCCTTCGGTCATTGAACTACCTAACCCACTTCACAAGGCTTCAGAGAGATCTCCTGAAAGAGCTTGGAGGTACTCTCCAGGGTGCAGTAGCTGATTCATTGGCGGACAAAGTGACATCTCAGCTTGCTACCCTCAACTCTATCGTAAACTCTTCCATGCACCTCATGTCTTACGCAGCTGATGGGACGAGTAGGGCAGCGGGTACAGGCATTGCTCTGCGGAGACATTCCTGGATGCGCTTATGGTCTTTTGCGGAACCTTTTAAGTCGTCATTTGTATATGACCCTTTCGATGGTTCTTCTTTGTTTGGACCAAAAGTTAGAGACCCTCACCAGATGTGAGCAAGACAGAAAGACTCTGTCTGCCGTAGGAGTCCGTTTTTCTACCCTACTAGACCTTATCCTGAAGGTCAACGGGGAGCGTAAATGTGGTTCCGTAAGACCCAAGGAGCCTTTCCGAACTCACAAGGTGAAGCCTCCTCCAGGAACAGAGGAGGAGGCAATGGTGGAAGACGACACCCATGTGGCAGAGGAGGGTCCGCAGAACCAGGGTGACAGGGATCAGTTCCTTGGCAAGCCCTCTCAGCGCTCCTGAAAGGAGGCCTGACTGTCCTGCTCTGGAGGCAGTTGGGGGACATTTGTCTTTGTACCTAGGCGCTTGGCTAAAAATTTCAGAAGACCGATGGGTACAAAATGTTATATCCAGTGGATATTTCATTCCCTTTCATTCACAACCCACACCAACAAAAGGAATCCAGGGCGTTCCACTCAGTCTACGGGATGTGGCATCAATAGAGATCCAAATACTATTACAAAAAAGTGACCTGTATTTAAACCATTTGGTTTTTAGATTTGTTTGTATTAGTATTGAGGAAGGATTTTATCCGAAAGCTTTGCTATTATAAAGTGTGTTTTTCTCAGTTTTGGTTGTTATTCATATTTCCTTGCAGCTTGTTCTTTTGTTAATTTCTTTGCTGCATTTCTGAGAACAAGTTAAAGGGTCGTGTTGCAGTCCTTTATCCATTTATTTAACATGGAAGTGGTGAAGACTGTTAACTCTGTCAAGTCTCTGTTTATGAATGAGACTAATCCTTTACTACAGTTTGCCTCTTCGGTTTGTTCTACATCGAAAAGTGATGAACATTGGAAATCTGAGAATGTTTCAGATTTTCATAAAAAGCTGAATCTTTTTGAAAGAAAAGTGGTACTTATAAACGCTTGCAATGGCAGCGTTTTAGCTTCTCTGCATATCTAGATAAAGGCATCGTCCCACGTGGCTTGAGAGTTCTCAAAATGCCTTCATATGGGAACGCTTATCCTGAGCTCCTGAAGCGGTGGCAGCAACTCAACATCAAGTTAAGTTTGGATTACATGAGTTTAATGAATGAATTCTTTTCAACTATCGAGAAGGAACTTAAAGATGAGATACTAAATATGGAAAATGAATTAATGGATTTGCCTGTATTTGCGTCTATGGGTGAGTTATATTAGCAGCTACTTGACAGAACACAAGCATTGGATGACCGTTTGGAAGTAACGAAGAAGCGTAAGCTCACGCGTGATATCAACGACTTCCAAAGGGGTCATATTTTCTCATGGCCGAAAAATGATCAAACTTTTAAACCTAATGCTGCAGTACGTAGTAATAAGAGAAGTTTAGATGTTCTTGATGGCTTTTCTGAAACTACAGTTGATATTGCACAACAACATGAACCGGCTTTGGCAGCTTCGTCGAATCACTTACAAGTGAACACGCCTACTTTGGTGACGTCTACGCTAGACACCACGAATGCTTGCTCTCAGTCAGAACTTAGTGACAAGCAAGATGGAGAGGCTAACTCGCGTTCCACTGTGGTTAAGAAGGCACAGCAACTTACATTTAATTTCTCTGGCAAACGCTTTTATCTAGAACAGCCAGAGGCTGTAACTGAGCGTTCCTCTCCAAGAAGGAAACCATTTATGGGACAAACAGTTATCCCAGGCAAACGTAAGAATGAGAGCCCTTTAGGGCAGGGCAAAGTAAGTCGCAAATGACTAAAGGCATCCTCAACCTTTCAACCTTTAACTTGAACTCTGCTCATTGTTCAGTACTACATAAAGGGCTTAATTTTATTCCTACAGCGAAGGGTGATCTAGTGACTGCGCTCACAGACCTTAAGATTTTCATTAGAAATGTAAATTTAAAGGTTTTGTTTGGTAACTCTGTCGTTAATGGAGTTTCATGTAAATGGCGTAGTACCTTTATACCTTCTAGTATGCCTGTGGTTACAGCATTTCATGATTTGTGTGAGAGGGAATTAAGAATGTTGTATTCTGACTTCAATATTTTGAGATTTTCTCGCTTTAATTTAACATTTGATGAGTATCAAAAGCTCAAAAGTTTACAGGCGAGCAAAGATTTAGTGATTAAACAAGCCGATAAAGGTGGGGCTGTAGTCCTTATGGATCGGCCTAAGTATATATCTTTAGTTTCTGTTCTACTGAATGATGTTGAGGCTTTTAAACGTATTACATCAATAGATGTTAAAAGATGTATTAGTTATGTCAATATGGTGATCTATGATTTGCAAATTAGTGGTGATATTACTCTGGATTTATTTCATTTTTTTACTGTTTCTTGTCCAATTATCCCTTGTCTCTATGGGCTGCCTAAGATACACAAGTCGGTGACCAACCCCCCCATGAGACCAATTGTATCGGGAGGGGGGTGGATCACCGAACCTATATCTATATATTTGCAAACACAGTTGCAACTATATTTACCTAAATGCACTTCTGTGCTAAGAGATGCATCTGATTTCCTTTGTAAATTGCGTGTTTGGTTTAATAGTATTGGTGGTTCCTGTCGACAAAGTGAGTATTTGTTTGTAACGCTTGATATAGCATCCCTTTTTACTGTAATACCGCATTATTTTGATATTGAGTCTATCAGACAATTTTTGATCTCCCAATCTTCTCTTGTGAATAGATCTGTTGAGAATATTTGTTCTCTTCTAGATGTAGTTTTGAGGAACAATATTTTTCTGTTTGATGAATGCTTATATTTGCAACTCACTGGTGTAGCCATGGGTACTTCTGTGGCTAACACTTATGCCAACTTGGTGTTATACCAATGGGAGAAAGCTTATATTTATAATTTGGATAATTCTTTTGTAAGTAATATATGTTTTTATCAACGTTTCGTTGATGATTGTTTTATGGTTTGGAAAGGTTCCCTTTCACAGTTGAATGAATTTGTTCATTATTTAAATGCAACCACCAGTTTCTTGAAATTTAAGATGAATGCCTCTGATAGTGAGATTAATTTCTTGGATGTTAAGATGCAACTAAGTGAGGGTTCTATCCATATCAGTATTCACAAAAAGGAGATAAACTCTGATAGATACATTAATTATTCCAGCATGCATGCCCCACATGTCTTTATGGGGATTGTTACTTCACAGTTTAATAGAGTTAGTAGATTAAATACTGATGATGCTACATTTAATTTACAGTTGGATGAGATGTCCAAAGAGTTTCTGGATAGTGGTTATGATTCTAAACTAGTTTTAGATTTAAAAAATAAAGTTTTAGTTAATAGGAAGACAATATGGAAGCCGATTTTTCTTGGGGATGATGTTGGTTCTGTTAACCTAGAATGTTCAAAAGTATGCACTAGGTATCTTACTAGTTATAATACCTTGACTTGTTTTGTAAAACAAATAATACAGAGGAATTGGGTTGTACTAATGGCCTCTAGTGAGATTAAAGACATTCTTGGTGACAGGCCTTTTTCCTCATATAGAAATATGAAGTCCTTGAAGAATATGTTATGTTACAAAGATTTTTTCAGGCCTGTAGAGAGGACTTTTACCACTAAGCCCGGCACGTATGGTTGTTTGAATTGTTCCTGCTGTTCTGATATTGTGGTTGGTTGCAGTGATAAGTTCAAACATCCTATTAGTGATAAAGTTTATCAGTTTAATTTTTCTACCACTTGTGTTACATCTAATGTGGTGTACTTAGCTAATTGTGTGAAATGTACTGCATTCTATGTGGGTAAGACCACTAGAAAGCTAAAAGAACGCATCATTGAACAGTAATGACAGTAATGCCTTGTATAAGCACATAGTTGATTCAGGTATTGAGCATAGATTCTCCTTTAGTTATTGATGTAATACGGCCTCCTGCCAGAGGTGGTGATGGTGGTAATTTACTTGAATTAAAAGAGTATGAATGGATTCTTAGGTTGAACTCTGACCATTTTCCAGGTTTAAATAATATGATTACCTTGAAACCTGTTCTTGTTAAATTGCAACATACTAGGTTGCGATAATGTTATGTTTTTTTAATGTTTTTTCTAATTTTTCTAATTTTAATGATTTGTTTTATATACTTGTGGTCACATGATTTTTGGACTGCTGGTCATGTGACTTCAGTGACCTGTATTTAAACCATTTGGTTTTTAGATTTGTTTGTATTAGTATTGAGGAAGGATTTTATCCGAAAGCTTTGCTATTATAAAGTGTGTTTTTCTCAGTTTTGGTTGTTATCTCAGCTTGCTACCCTCAACTCTATCGTAAACTCTTCCATGCACCTCATATCTTACGCAGCTGATGGGACGAGTAGGGCAGCGGGTTCAGGCATTGCTCTGCAGAGACATTCCTGGATGCGCTTATGGTCTTTTGCGGAACCTTTTAAGTCGTCATTTGTATATGACCCTTTCGATGGTTCTTCTTTGTTTGGACCAAAAGTTAGAGACCCTCACCAGATGTGAGCAAGACAGAAAGACTCTTATCTGCCGTAGGAGTCCGTTTTTCTACCCTACTAGACCTTATCCTGAAGGTCAACGGGGAGCGTAAATGTGGTTCCGTAAGACCCAAGGAGCCTTTCCGAACTCACAAGGTGAAGCCTCCTCCAGGGACAGAGGAGGAGGCAATGGTGGAAGACGACACCCATGTGGCAGAGGAGGGTCCGCAGAACCAGGGTGACGGGGATCAGTTCCTTGGCAAGCCCTCTCAGCGCTCCTGAAAGGAGGCCTGACTGTCCTGCTCTGGAGGCAGTTGGGGGACATTTGTCTTTGTACCTAGGCGCTTGGCTAAAAATTTCAGAAAACCGATGGGTACAAAATGTTATATCCAGTGGATATTTCATTCCCTTTCATTCACAACCCACACCAACAAAAGGAATCCTGGGCGTTCCACTCAGTCTACGGGATGTGGCATCAATAGAGATCCAAATACTATTACAAAAAAGAGTCATCCAACCAGTCCCAGCAGACCAGCAAGGATCCTGAACTTACTCAAGGTTCTTTTTGGTGCCAAAGAAGACTGGACTGGAGACCTATTTTGGACCTCAGCAAACTCAACAAATATGTGGTAAAGAAGTTCTGGATGGTCACGCTTCAGTCCATACTCATGTTCTTAGGGAAGGACAATTGGATGCACTCTATAGATCTCCTGGATGCGTACTACCATATCAAAATGGCCAGGCCATCCAGGGATCATCTGCATTTCAGGCTGGGAGCCAGTCACTTCCTGTTTCGGGCCCTGACCTTTGGTCTCACGACAGCCCCCAGAGTGTTCACCAAATGTGTGGCAGTGGTCATGGCTCACTTGAGACATTTAGGAATCCGGGTGTTTCCATATCTGGACGACTGGCTCCTCAACGCTTCCACCAGGCATCAGCTTATTCGAGCAAGGGATACTGCCATAGATCTATGTTTCCAACTGGGCATTACGATAAATTTAGAAAAGTCTGCTTTATTGACGTCGTAGAGTACAATGTTTATGGGAGCAGACTTAGACATGGTCAGCATGTCCCTAAAGCTTCCTTCAGAAAGAGTGCTTATCCTATGACAACAAATTGTGGATTTCCTGTCAAAACACAAAGGACCAGCATCTCAGATTCTCAAGTTACTCGGCACTATGGCAGCAGCGATTATTGCAATTCCCTGGCGAGATCTCAGATGCGCATTCTTCAGTGACTGCTATTCACACAGTGGACGATGTTCTTCGTCTTCCATTGCTGCAGTCCTGACTATTGGGTATAGTCCGCGTCCCAGTCGGCCCGAATACCAGAGTATAAGGCTGACGTCGGTCATGGCGCCTTAGACTGACGTCAGTACGTCAGGGTACTAATGCGCATGACCGACGTCATTTCCTCAGTCTTTTTTGCCGCATGGTCCGATGCAGAAGCAATTTTGCGAGTGCAGGTTGGCGTTCTGAGATTTTCCGAAACCGGAGTTTCAGACCGAAACAGAGTTGGCTAAGTACCCCGTTGGGGAACATTTTGGTTTTTTCTTGCCTCAGTATTTAACCGGATGTCAGAAAAAGTGAATAACTGTATTTCTTGTGGGAAGCAGATACCGCATAGGGATTATCATACATTGTGTATACCTTGTTTAGGGCCTGAGCACGACGTTGTTGGTTGCCGCTCTTGTGCTAGATTTAACAAGCGCACTATTAAGAGGAGGCTAGATTGTGCTAGGTTAGTGTTTGGAAAGCGTTGCAATTATAATATGCCGTCGGATGCTCCGACGCGCTCTTCTTCCAAGAAGCGCAAGGACAAAACAGTGACGCCTAGGGGTGAGGAACCGCAGTCCCGGACGCCGGTTCTTTAGTAGGCTCAGTGGAGCCAGAGGTTTTGCCAGGAGTCTCCATGGAGTCTCAGGCAGATACTTTATTGTTACAGGATGTGCCCTCTCAGGAGGTAGGGCAGGCTGAGGGGCTTCTGAGGTAACTGTTCTTCCCTCTCTTCCCAAGGTAGTTAGGGCCTCTCCTTCTGTTGCCAAAGCTTCTTTTAGAGGTAGGCCAAGTTCAGCTTCTGTGGGGCTTCTCCTAGCATTTCGGCTCTGTGCCTAAGAAACATATGCTTAAAATGGCAGAAGATTTGATTACTCTAATTAGAGGTTCTATGGCCCCGCCTGATAAGAGGCCTAGGGTGGAACAGGAGTTTGATAGTTTTGAACAGTGTTCACAGGCTTCAGAGTCTTCTGTGGAAGACTTACAAGAGTTTCCTACTTATTCTGATTCTGATGTGGATGATTCCACTCCTACAGCTTCTCCTCCTGAGGATTTTTCATTTTCAGAGACTCTTCACTCCATGAGGGAGCACTTTAAATGGGAAGGCCAGGATTACTCTGATTCCAGGAAAAGGCTTAGGGAATTCTTGTTTCTACACGAGCATAGGCCCTTAGCTATTCCTCCTGTGTTGAATGTGGTGGAGGATGGTTTTGCAGAGGCTTCCCTGAACCCTGACTCCTTGTCTCCTGCTCCTGTTAAGCCTGATAGGTATTATAGGGTGCCCAAGCTCATAAGTATTTGTTTAAGAGTCCTAGGGCGGACCCAGAAACTGTTTCTCAGGGGCCTAAAGGTGTTAAAGCTTCTGTGGTTAAAAATCCTGTACCCTCTGATAAAGAGGCAAGGGCTTTGGATAGGTGGGGTAAGAAAGTGTATACTTCTTCCACTCTAGCCATGAGGGCATTGAATTGTCAGTTTCACATGCTAAAATATCAGAATTATCTCCTTTCACAATTGAAATCTAAGGTGGATGCTTTGGCGGAAGGTATTGAGTGTAAAGAATTGCTGGATTTGGTTCATGTGTCTGAACAAGTGGGTAAGCATTCTTTGCAGTGTGGTTTTGATGCTGTTCAGGCCTCCTCGAGGGTGGCTGCTACTAGTTCTGTTCTTCGCAGGCATGCCTGGTTGAAGGATCAGAATTTAGCTGAGCATGTTAAGACCAGGATTTTGGATGCTCCTTTACAGTCTGATGTGTTGTTTGGACCGCCTGTGGAAGCAGTTTTAAAGAAAATGGAGGACAAAGCTAAGTCTATGCAGACTGTTAAAGATTTTTTGCAGGTGCAGCCTCCGAAGTTTAGTAGAAATTGGCCTGCTAAGGGGTGGACATATCCTGCTTATGGTTCCCAGTCTAGGGGTAGGTCTAGACGTGGTAGGGGCAGGGCTCAAGGTTCATTTAGGCCTAGATCAGAGAGTTCACCTGCTCAGACTTCTGGTGAGGGCAGGGGTCAGTCCTTTCGTAAGCAGACCCAATGACCTGCCTTTTCAGCTGCCAGTGGATTCTCGCCTGGCAGCTCCTTTGGGAGGAAGACTGTCTCTTTTCAAAGAAAATTGGGATTTAATCACTCAAGACAGATGGGTGCTGGATATCATTCATCACGGTTACAGATTTTATTTCCACACAATGCCCCTTTCAAAGGCATGCCAGATGTTCCTCCTCCACAAAGAAAAGAGGCTCACAAGCAAGTTTCTCAGTTACTCCAGATAGGGGCCATTCAGCCAGTCCCTGTGTCAGAAAGGGGCTTCGGATTTTATTCTCGCCTGTTCCTAGTACCAAAGAAGGGGAACACGTGGAGACCAATTTTGGATTTATCTATCCTCAACACTTATCTGGACATTCCCAAGTTCAAGATGTTGACGTTACAACAACTATTACCTCTGCTGGGCAAGGATCACTGGATGGTAACTTTGGATCTCAAGGAAGCTTACCTTCATGTGCCTATAAGGCTAAGTTGCAGAAAGTATCTGCGGTTTCGAACTGGAGATTTTCATTATCAGTTCTCTGCATTGCCCTTTGGCTTATCTACTGCGCCCAGAGTATTCACAAAGGTTCTGGCTCCAGTGATAGCTTACTTCAGGCTTCAAGGCATTCAAATCTATCCTTACTTGGACGACTGCCTGATTCTGGCTCAAGAAAAGGAAGACCTTCTACAGCATCTGGAATATGTCATAGCAGTGCTAAGATGCCTAGGGTATTCTGTGAACGAAATAAAGTCCAGTCTAGTACCCTCTCAAGACATGTGCTTTCTGGGTGTGAGACTGAATACAGCAGCCCAGATGGCCTTTTTAACCCCGGACAAACAAAAGAGTCTGTCACTTTACTTCCATCAACTATCTCATCAGTCCGTGCTGACTGCAAGGACAGTCCTTCAAGCATTAGGGTTCATGGCATCTTGTATTCTGGTGCTTCCCAATGCCAAACTGCATATGAGGAAGCTGCAATGGTATCTCAAAAATGTATGGACACAGCACTGCCAGGATTTGGACACTGTCATTCAAATAATACCTTGCCTTCAAAAGGAATTCTTGTGGTGGGCTCAGGAATGTCACCTAAACAAGGGACTCTCTGTGACCCGGCCAGAGGCGAGTCAGATTTTAACGACAGATGCCTCGGACACTGCTTGGGGAGCTCATCTAAATGGAAAGTGGATACAAGACAAGTGGCCTGCCAGACTACAGCATCTACATATCAACATGAAGGAGATGTTAGCAGTCCAGTTTGCATTGATGGCTTTCAAGGAGTTACTTCTTCCAGGGCAGGTGTTGATTCTAACAGACAACACAACTGTCATGTGGTACATCAACAAGCAAGGGGAAACACATTCTTATCCTCTATGCAGGCAAGCAATGATTTTATGGGAGACTGCGTTAAGCCTGCAACTAACTCTTCAGGCAAGGTTTCTGCCAGGAGCACAGAACTCCCTAGCAGATGTGTTAAGCAGACAAATCATGGATCCCCACGAGTGGAAACTGGATCTTCATGTATTTCAGAAATTGACAGTGTCATGGGGAACTCCAGACATAGATCTGTTCGCTTCTCCACTAAACCACCAGCTGCCAAAGTATTGCACAAAGGGGTTTCATCACACAGCTTGGAAAGTGGATGCTCTGTCTTTCAGTTGGAAAAACCTTCATGTCTATGCCTTTCCACCTCTGCCTCTTCTTCCAAAGGTATTATTAAAGGTCAGACAAGACAGGCCAAGGATGATTTTGATAGCTCCAGATTGGCCTCGGCAACACTGGTATCCACTACTACGGAGTCTGGTAAGGAAGCCTCCATGGCCTTTACCTCTGATTCCTCATTTGTTATCTCAGAAGGATGGTCATCTGCTCAATGTCAAGCTTCACTCTCTTCATCTAACAGCCTGGCATATTCTCTCTTGAAGCACAGCAGGTCTCAACTTCCTCAACAAGTTTTAAATGTGATTATGGAAGCTAGAAGACCTAGTACAAGGAAGGTGTACGCAGACAAATGGAAGAGATTTTTATTTTGGAGTACAGCAAAGAATTTGGAGATTTCTGAGCCTAATTTGAGTGTGGCTCTTCAATATCTTACTGAGTTATTGGACAAAGGTTTGTCCTTCTCTTCCATTAAGATTCATGCTGCAGCAATTTCAGCTCATTATGATTGTGACCCACCTTTGTTTTCGCATCCTTTGTTCAAGCAGTTTCTTAGAGGGGCAAAGAATATAAGACCCCCACGTAGAGCTCCTACTCCTGCTTGGGATCTCAATTTTGTGTTGGAAAAACTTACTCTACAACCTTTTGAGCCTGCGGCTACTGCTGAGTTGAAATACTTGTCATGGAAGACTGCTTTTCTGTTGGCCATTACTTCTGCAAGAAGGGTGTCTGAGTTGCAGGCCCTTATGGCAGTAGAGCCCTTTGATTTTCCATAAGGATAGGGTATCATTACGTACTAATCCTTCCTTTATGCCTAAGGTGGTTTCTAGTGTGGCTTTAAACCAAACTATTCATTTGCCTACTTTTATGCAGATCCCCAAAATAAAGGGGAAAAGATTTTGCACACTTTAGATGTACACAGGCAATTGAGATATTATTTAAGCAGGACTAAGGATTTTAGGCAGTCTCAGCAGTTGTTTGTTTCTTTTGCCTTGAGTTCACAGGGCAAGCCTGTGTCAAAACAAATTATCTCCCGGTGGATTGGCTTTTGCATTGCATTTTGTTATTCCCATCATGGCAAGGAGATTCCAGCTGGGATTAGGCCTCATTCCACTAGGGCTACTGCCACTTCAACAGCATTTCTAAGGGGGGTGGCAACTAAGGATATTTTGGAAGCAGCTACTTGGAGTTCAGTGCATACTTTCTCTAAGCATTATCATCTTCCTATCTACTCTAAGTCTAGGGCTGGCTTTGCCACTGCTGTTTTGCAAGGCATGTTATCAGCTCCTTCTTCCTTATAATTTGCCAGCCTCCCTTTCCTCTGCTTTGGGATTCTACCCAATAGTCAGGACTGCAGCAATGGAAGACGAAGAACATAGTACAGTTTTGTACCTACCATAAATGTAGATGTTCGAGGATTCCATTGCTGCAGTCCAATTTACCCTCCTCCTTCCCCTCTATGTTTAGGGGTGGTTGTGTAGGTGAGTTTACATGCTTATATTTTTGTATATATTGTTGTATATATTGTACATGTTTTTTGGTGCAGGTTTTTTGGGACTTGTCTTTTTGGGTCTTCTGACATCTGGGGCAAGAAAAGACTGAGGAAATGACGTCGGTCATGCGCATTAGTACCCTGACGTACTGACGTCAGTCTAAGGCGCCATGACCGACGTCAGCCTTATACTCTGGTATTCGGGCCGACTGGGACGCGGACTATACCCAATAGTCAGGACTGCAGCAATGGAATCCTCGAACATCTACATTTATGGTAGGTACAAAACTGTACTTTTCAGGACTTACCGATGAATCATCCAGTTCTGATAACCAACTCTTGCTAGGACGATCTTCGGTAGTGGCTAACGTCTGGGACGGTGACTATGGGACGTCCATTTGTCCTCCCGCCTTCAGTTGCAACGGTGACCACGGACACCTCCCTGATCAGCTGGGGGGGGGGCATTATTAGGGACTGACAGAACAAGGTACATGGCAGGTTCACGAGGCTCATTTGCACATAAACTTCCTAGAGATGAGGGCGGATCACTTAGCGTTGCAGTCCTTTCAAGACTCTCTTCCTCTAGGCACGATTGTGATCCAGTCAGACAACATATCTGTTGTTTGGTATATAAATAAGCAAGGCGGAACCAGATCTTACCCCCTATGTCAAGAGGCTCTAAGATTATGGAAATGGGCAGAGTTCACCCAGCCCTTTCTGATAGCAACACGCATCCCGGGGAAATCCAACGTGATAGCGGACAAACTCAGCAGAGCAATTCTGTTGCCTCATGAGTGGTCTCTGAAGAAAGAAGTAGCGGAAATGATTTTCCACAGATGTGGCCAGCCTTGCTGCGACCTTTTTGCTACCCCCACAAACACCAAGTGCAGCGACTTCTTTGCCCTGCTTCCTCAACAGGGACAATCCCCGAGGGATGCACTCATTCACGATTGGCCTCCGGGACTCCTTTATGCCTTCCCTCCATTTCCCCTGATTCCCAAAGTTCAACAGAAAGCCAGTTTTCTGGACAGGACACTTATCTTAATAGCCCCATATTGGCCTTGTCAAATTTGGTTCCCCTTTCTGAAGCCTCATCTACTGCAGGAGCCTTGGATCCTACACCCAGTGCAGGATCTGTTGACCCACTCGTCAGGAGCTCTTCACCCTTCTTTTCAGTCCATCAAACTGACAGCTTGCCTGCTGCAATTCCCAGAATAGCCAGGTTACAAAAATTATCAGAAGAAGCTCAACATATTCTTTTGTCTTCACATAAATCTTCACCCATGAAGCTTTATCTCAGTAAGTGGAAAAGGTTTTCCATCTGGGCCCAGCAAAACAACATTGACCCTTTTCTGGCTTCCATTTCGGATATGTTGGAATTTCTGACAAAACTGTTCAATGAAGGAGCTGCAACCATCCGAGTGCAACTGGCTGCTATTTCTAATTTTCATATAGGTGATTCTGAAAATGGTATTCTGTCTAACAAGTTGGCTAAGGCCTTTTTGAAGGGTACAATGCACTTAAAGCCACCTATCAGATCCCCTACTGCTCCATGGAATTTGAACCTAGTCCTAGCCAAGATTATTCTGCCGCCCTTTGAACCTGCTTCTTCTGAGCTGAAATATCTTTCTTGGAAGACCATTTTTTTGGTGGTGATTACATCAGCATGCAGAATTTCGGAGTTACAAGCCCTTTCTATTAAGCAGCTGTACTTGATATTTCACAAAGATAGGGTTTCCCTCAGAACGAATCCATCGTTTTTACCAAAAATTTGTTCCGAATTCACACTTAATCAAACGATTGAATTACCTGTTTTCTTTCCCAATCACTCAAATCAGTTAGAATATATGCTTCACAAACTTGACGTCCATAGACAACTTTGTTTATATTTGGACAGGACAAAAGACCATAGAAGGGCTGATCAACTGTTTGTCTCCTTCTCGAATTCTAGAAAAGGTGCACTGGTATCCAAATCTACCTTGTCTAAATGGCTTTCTGATTGCATATCCTTTATTTACCATGAAGCAGGCATTGCGTTACATGACAAAGTCAAAGCTCATTCCACCAGAGCTGTTTCTACTTCTGTAGCCTTTTTGACCAGGCTACCTATTGATTCCATTTGTGCAGCTGCCACTTGGTCAAAGCCACATACTTTTATATCTCACTACAAGGTAGACAAGGCCACTAGGGACAGAGCTTCATTTGGGTCTGCTGTCCTTAGGCAGGTACTCCCGTGAGCCACCCAAGATTATGGTGCTGGGGACGTTACCCATCAGTAAGAATGAAGGCGAGATTCAACAACTTCACCTAAAGAAGTTATGTACTTACCATAACATTCCATGTGAGTTGTTCTTCTTGCCTTCATTATTACACCCCCCACCTACCCCCATCCAATGTCTGGAAGTTTGAGAGGTTCTACATTGGCTTTGGTTCTCCTGAGGAGTTTCCTCTCACTACTTGTCTTCATGATTTCCTTGAAATCTCTGATAGGTCTAGTTGGCAGCAAACAAGATCTCTGGAAGGTAGAGGTGCATGGTGGGATATGGCTTCGGCATCAAACTGTTAAGAGACATCGAGCTTTGCAAATTGGCCGACTCAGAGCAGAGGATTGGCTCCGAACTCATCAGTAATAATGAAGGCGAGAAGAACAACTCACATGGGATGTTATGGTAAGGACATAACTTCTTTGTAAGTCTTTTATAAAACAAAAGAAATAGTCTCTGGCATTATTCAGTAACTGCAATACTATGTGAGTTATGAGGGACAGGGCAACTACAAGATGCAACAGCAGGAGTGTCCTGTTAAATCAGGGACAGGCAATTGAGAGAGAAAGGTGTGTGTCCACATGGTAAGAGTCTTCAGGACAAAGCTGGGAGGAACATTCAACAACACCAGGGAGAATTTTTAAAGTAATACTTCATCTCACTTAAAAAGTTAATAGAATAACAGTTCTAGCATCAAGATGCACTTTACAAACACTAACAAAAATTAAACTCTAATGTCTGACATTATGGACTTAATTGTGAGGGTCTGTGATTTACAAGGATAGGGGAAAAATCATAAGAAAAGACATCAGGGACATTCTGTCAACTCAGAGACAGGTAGGAGGTTTGTGTGTGTGTGTGCGTGCGCGCGTGTGTGTCTGTGTGTGCGCATGTGTGTGTCTGTGTGTGCGCATGTGTGTGTCTGTGTGTGCGCATGTGTGTGTCTGTGTGTGCGCATGTGTGTCTGTGTGCGCGCGCGTGTGTGTCTGTGTGTGCGCACGTGTGTCTGTGTGCGCGCGCGCGTGTGTGTGTGTGTGTGTGTGTGTGTGTGTGTGTGAATGGGGGGGTGTCTTTGCCAGTGTAATGCATGGGCCACCAGTGTTAACTACCTCAAGAAAGTGCTGACTTGCACTTGCAGTACTTAAAGTAGGTTCAGAAACACGCAAATTAGCCAATAATAAAGCCTTTCCTCACTGCAGCTAAGATGTTTCTGAATCACACATTTCTACATTGTTTAAACAGCCTCTTTGCCACAATTCTTACCACCAGAGCTGGGGTTCTTTCTGTATCCTGGAGGAGTATGAATTGCTCCCTATAATACAGGCAGGCAGGCTGGCTCACTGCCTACTTATCTGACTGATGCCTAGGAATAGAAAGCCAGAATGGGACTCCTGGACAGGAACAAATGGGCCATAGGACTCTTGTCTAGCCCAGAAATGCCTGTATCTCATACCCCTGGAACGAATGGGCCAACCTGGTGACTAGAGTGGAGTCACTGAGTAGTTCCTGAGGGGAAGCAAACAAAAATTCAGGTGATAGAAGATTGTTTATTGTGTAATTTAAATGCAAAATCACTATGCACTAACATACCGTATCTACTAGGTTGAGAGATCATTACTTTTTGGCTTGATATCTGTGATCTGTATAGTTTTGAATTTAATAATTTAATTGTACAGTTGATGGAACTTGTTTAGACAAAAAGTGTTTTAAGAGGCCTTATGTTGTTTGTAACTAAAAGGAACAGCAATGGGGGATTTTTGCCCCCGTTTATGCAGATTTCTTCATGGGTTATTTTGAATGTAAATTGTTATGACTCCAATAATAATGTTGTTTTGCCTTACATTGATATTTGGAAATGATTTTTAGATGATTATTGGATGTTATGGTATGTTTTCAGTAATAACCTAAGTAATTTTCTGTCATGTTTAAGTAACTCTGGATTTGGCTTACAATTTAACTTGGGGCAGAATAGTTTACTACTGCCTCAGTGGCTTCTGTAAGCTCTCCCATTGCTGTCTTTGAAGTGAAAGCATGCCTCCATGTGCTGAGTTCTCTTTGGCTTCCAGAGCAAGGTGCACTGCGACAACACAGGTTTGTCATGCTTGAACTTCATTGGGTAACCCCTAGTCTTGCTATTCTGTGTCACCCTTTTGGAGAGCCAGAGCTGCCTCTTCCTCCCCAGGCTGAACAAGCTGGCACCAACCACTGATTCACATCCTTCCTGGCCAGTCTTACAAGTAACCGAGCCACTGTTCAGACTCGGGTCACCCACAGCATAGTCAGGGTTTTGTCTTTCAATACTGGAGCTGGCTGCATATGAACTGGGTGGTGTCTTTTACCCCAGCTCTAAATGATTCAGTAAAGGTTTATACAGAATTCTTAGAAGCCAGATGATGGTTCTGTTAATGACTCCTTGGCTAAAACACTTGGGAGACTGGAGGATTATGAGCATATTGTGTATTTTAGGTAAAATATAAAATACTGAAACTTAGGACATTTCATGTGTATCTTCCTATAAAGTGCATATGAATATTTTGAAAATTGTTGCATATATTATGAAAATTTTGTCAATGGGGTCATTAGGTAAGGAGGGTGAGTAGCACCCATCTCTATTTTTACCAAGTGCTAAGTTTAAGTAGTTTGTTGGTTTGCAGGCAAACATCTAAAATATTTTGACATCACATCATATTCTAGCAGTGTGCAGTATTTTGAAGATGACTGAAATTATGTTTAAAGAAATTATACAGCTTTTTATAGACTTTTCTTTTGCCATGCCCAGAGAAAAATACCAACAGGTGCTGTTCCTGACATCTAATATTCATACAAGATTTATCAACTTTTCTGTTGATGTTGCTTGCAAAACAACCATGATTCTAATGGTTTTGAGACTTGGGTTTCATATTTTTAGTCATAGCTCCCACATTGCTAGATGATCCCAAATAAGTATGTGATCCAGCAGTAAAGTAAAACATACCCCCATGTGGAGGTTGCACCCCCAACATTCCAGCAGCTTTATAAATACCAACTCTGAGATTATGCAACAGTGGAGAATGGGCATCTTCCTAACCCCTGATGCACTGGAGTTGCACACTAGAAGCTAAAAGGCACATTTTGACAAAATTAGCCTCACACACAGCAGCAAAATGTAGTTCTCGATGATATGTGCCTTTGATCAATTAGAACACAGCTTAAAATGTTTGATAACCTGTTGTCTCAGTCAAATGAATGACACCCGTCCAGGTACAGAACAACCTTGCACTGTATTTCACGCAAGACCGCCATTCCATTCCATTTAAGCGATGTGAGAGACAGGAGGCAGTCATCATATGTGTATGTATGTATGTATATATATATATATATATATATATATATATATATATATATATATATATAGGTCTACTTCAGTAGACCGACAGTACACAAGAACGAGATTCACAACACCGAGACCGGAAGACTGACAACGGAAATGACCGACAGTTTGAAATCCCGACGCTGAAAACACCGACATTTGGGTTATCTGCTTGCAGGTAGCCCTCACTCAGCCTGATTAACAAAGTCTTCGGTCCTGCGTTGGTTGCTGTCCCTTCTTCCATGACGTCAGGTCGTCAGGGATGTAAAACATGCAGCCGACGCCATTACATCAGTCTTTCTTGCCGTGCGGTGCCCAAAGCAGAAGCAGTTCGCAAGTGCCGGTTAGCAGACTCCTGAAATTTTCGTTTTCGAGTTTCAGAACCGAAGTCTTCAACTAAAGCTATGTACCTCATTGGGGAAACTTTTTCTTGCTCCTTACCGATGTCAGTAAAAGTTAATAATTGCATTACTTGTGGAAAGCAAATACCTCATAAAGATTTTCATTCATACTGTAGTCCTTGCATAGGCCCTGACCACGACGTACCTTGCTGTCGGTTTTGTGCTTTATTTAATCAGTGCACTGTCCATCGTCGGGATATTTTCACCTCTAAATATTTTGGTTCTCGGTTTAATTATCCAGAAATTTCGTCGGTTAGCCATCCGACTACTGGGATTCCAAAAAAATGCAAAGATAAAGGCAGAGACAGGCCACCAAGGTCCAAAACTGCCAACGACCCTACTAAGCCAGTCGCCAGTTCGCCGGTACTCAGAAAGGCACTTTTGCAGCCCCTGATACCTGCTACTTCTGATTCACAGGCCTCTACTGAGACCCATTCGGTGTCCGGTATGCCGCAGGATGCTTCAACTATGGAACCCACGGATGTCTCTACCTTGGATGGGTCCGGAGCCGCTGTGCAGACACCGGCTTCTGAGGGTGTATTCAGGCCTACGGACTTGCATATTAAACCAGCGCCTCCTTCTTTACTTAAGCGTAAATCTCGATCCATGCCTAAAAAAAACGACACTCAGGCCACATGCTCAGGCCTCTATGTCTAAATAACAAATGATAAGAATGGCTGAAGATCTAATAACTCTAATCAGGGGAAGCCCCCCCCCCCTTCTAAGAGGCGTAGGACTGAAGTTGATTATGAATCTTCTGATCAGGATTCTTTTTTTTCTGATTCTTCTGATGATCTGGATTTGCCCTTATCTACTTATGAAGATTCTGATGCAGAGGACTCCATTCCCTCTGCTTCCCCTCCTGAGGATTTTTCTTTTGGGGAAACCTTACATACTTTAAGGGAGCATTTCCACTGGGAAAGCCAGGATTGTTCTGATTCAAAAAAGAGGCTTAAGGATTTCCTTCTCCTACCTCAGCATAGGCCTTTAGCTATTTCTCCTGTACTAGACATTGTTGATGATGCTTTTTCGGAATCTAGTTTGGCCCCTGATTCCCTGCCTGCTGTTCCCAGAAAACCTGACGGATACTACAGGGTCCCCGAGTCCCACAAGTTCCTTTTTAAAAATCCTATTGCAGATCCAGAGACTATTTCACAGGGGTCCAAGGGCATTAAGGCTTCTACTGCTAAAAATCTTACCCCTTCTGATAGAGACTCCAGGGCGCTGGATAGATGGGGTAAGAAGGTTTACACTAATTCAACTTTGGCCATTAGGGCTTTAAACTGCCAGTTTCATATGTTAAAGTATAAACAACATGTTATTGGACTGCTTAAACAGAAAATGATGTTGATTCCTGACTGTGTGGAAAATAAAGAATGACAGGATTTAATGCATTCTGCTGAACAAGTTGGAAAACATACTTTGCAATGTGGTTTTGATTCATTAGAGGCCTCTTGCAGGGCTGCTGTTACTGGGTCTGTGCTCAGAAGGCATGCTTGGCTAAAGGAGCAATCTTTGCCTGATTATGTTAAAGCTAAATTGTTGGATGCTCCTTTAAATCAGGACCGCCTATTTGGCAACAAGGCTGAGGAAGTTCTTAAAAAGATGGGAGATAAAGCTAAATCTATGCAAACTGTTAAAGATTTCTTTACAAGTTCAGCCTCCTAGATTTAGTAGGCACTGGCCCTCTAAGAATTGGTACTTTCTAGCCCCTTCCAGGTCTTCTCAAGCCAAACCCAGACACAGCAAAAACCCCAGGTTTCAGTCCCAGGGGACACACAAAACTAAGCAGTGGGGGGCCTCCACTTCCAAATCTGGGAATAATAAGACTCCCCCTATGGTAAACTGTCTCAATGACTTCCTTTTTAAATTTCCAAGCACTTATCAACTGACTGCCCCTTTGGGGGGGAAAGATTGCTCTTCATGCAAAGACCTGGGAGCTCATTACCCAGGACAAATGGGTTTTAAATATAGTGTCCCAGGGATACAGATTTCACTTCCACACATTGTCAACACCAAGCGGGTGGCCGGACCTACCCCCAAATCAGTGGGCAGAGGCCCAAAAACAAGTACTTTCTCTCTTAAGCATGGGGGCTATTCAACTGGTACCAGAAGAGGAAAAGAGACCAGGTTTCTACTCAAGACTTTTCCTGGTACCCAGAAAAGACAATCCATGGCATCCTATCCTGGACCTGTCTACTCTAAACACCTTTTTGGAGATTCCAAAATTCAAGATGGTGACTCTTCACTAGTTACTTCCTATGCTAGGCAAAGATGCCTGGTTGGCAACACTAGATTTAAAAGAAGCATACCTGCACATCCCAATCAGGGAATCTTGCAGAAGATACCTATGCTTCAAAGCAGGCTACACGCACTATCATTTCTCTACACTGCCCTTTGGCTTATCTACTGTGCCCAGGGTATTCACAAAGTGCCTAGCTCCAGTTATTGCATTTTGGAGGCAAAGAAATATTCAAATATACCCATACCTGGACGATTGTTTAATTCAGGCAGAAAGCCAGGACATACTTTTGAATCATCTGGCCTTTGTACAAAGGGTTCTAACTCATTTGAGGTACACCGTAAATGAAAAGAAATCACACCTGGTACCCTGTCAACAAATTATATTCCTGGGAGCAAGCTTGAATACAACTTCCCAGATGGCTTACCTCACGCCAGAGAAACAAATTCATTTGACAACCTACTTCAAACAAGTAGCCACAAAAACCCTGCTAATTACAAGACAAATACTGCAAGCCTTGGGGTTCATGGCTTCCTGCATTCTTCTAATTCCATATGCAAGACTGCATATGAGGAAACTACAGTGGTATCTAAAAAGCCTATGGTGTCAGCATTCCAAGGATCTAGAAACAATGATTCCTATCATACCTTGCCTACGCCTAGAGTTCCCTTGGTGGGCAGAGGCCTGCCACCAAAACAAGGGACTACCTTTCACACCACCCCCTGCCACCCAAACCCTAACAACAGATGCATCAGACTATGCATGGGGGGCTCACCTGGCAGGGAAGTGAATTCAGGGCAAATGGAACCCAAGTCAAATGTACCTGCATATCAAGCAAAAAGAAATGTTAGCTGTACAGAATGCTCTGACAGCCTTCAAGGACCACATTATTCCAGGACAACTAATGGTAAAGACGGACAACACCACTGTTATATGGTACATAAACAAGCAAGGGGGTACACATTCTTACCCCCTCTGCAGACAAGACATGTCATTGTGGAACACAGTCTTGAGCTACCAAGTGCACCTACAAGCTCAATTCCTGCCAGGAAAATTAAATACACTGGCAGACGGACTAAGCAGAAACCTCATGGACCCACACGAGTGGAAACTGGAACCAAGGATTTTCAACATGTTGACAAGCAAATGGGGGAGCCCAGATATAGACCTGTTTGCCTCTCCCCAGAACCACCAATTGGACAAATTTTGCACAAGGACTCCCCGCAAACAAGCCTGGAAAGCACAAGGACTCCCCACAAACAAGCCTGGAAAGTGGATGCTGTGTTCTTCAGCTGGAAAAACCTATCAGTCTATGCCTTCCCCACTCTGCCTCTGCTCTCCAAAGTACTACTAAAAATCAAACAGGACAATCCAAGGATGATTTTGATTGCTCCAGACTGGCCGCGCCAACACTGGTACCCCCTCCTGCGCAGTGTGTCACGGTTATCCCCATGGCACCTGCCTCAGACTCCTTCCCTGTTGTCTCCACAGGAGAAACAGATTCTGCACCCTCAGCTTCTAACACTGAACCTTGCAGCCTGGCTACTTACATAAGCTCTCCTTTACCATCCCTCAGTAAACCTGTGATGGATATCATTTTAGAGGCAAGGAGGCCTAGTACTACAAAATCTTATGCTGAAAAATTGAAAAGATTCTGTGTCTGGAACCAGTCTCAAGGGATGAGCACAGCAGCGCCCAGTTTATCTCAGATTTTACAATACTTAACTGAGATGCTTCACAAGGGCCTGTCTTTTTCCTCCATTAAAATCCACGCCTCAGCCATTTCAGCTCATTATAACACAGAACCTCCCCTCTTCTCTCATCCACTGCTCAAGCAGTTTCTCAGAGGGTCCAAAAATTTGAGACCACCCAGATCATCTCCAACCCCAGCCTGGGACCTTACTTTGTCTTGGAGAAACAATCAGTATATATATATGCCTCCTTTCGAGCCAGCTGCTACTGCAGACTTAAAATTTATTTCTTGGAAAACAGCTTTCCTTTTAGCAATCACTTCAGCTAGAAGGGTATCTGAATTACAAGCCCTTATGGCAGTGGAGCCTTTAATCATCTTTCATGCGGACAGGGTGCCCCTCAGAACCAATCCATTTTTTATGCCCAAGGTTGTATCCAGTGTTGCTCTTAATCAGTCCATTCATTTGCCAACCTTCTTTCCCAAGCCACAGAATAAAGGGGAATGGATACTGCATTCCTTAGATGTGCACAGACAACTTGGATTCTACTTGGACAGGACTAAACCTCAATGGAAATGGAAATCTGAACAACTGCTGGTGGCATTTGCTGCAGGGGCAGAGGGGAAGGCTATTTCAAAGCAAACCATTTCTAAATGGATAAGCCATTGCATTCATTTCTGCTGTAAGCAGCATGGAAAACTTATCCTCCAGGGGATCAGACCTCACTCCACCAGTGCTGCATCTACCTCTACAGCCTTTCTCAGAGGCTTCCCTACCAGGGACATCCTAGAAGCTGCTACCTGGAGTTCTGTACATACTTTCACCAAGCATTATCATTTGACAATTTTCTTTAAATCCAGAGCTGGCTTTGCCACTGCAGTCTTGCGGGGCCTTATAGCTAGCCCTAATGCTATCTAAATTCTTCCTCCCAACCATAGCTTTGGGAATCTACCCAAATGTAATGACTGCAACAGTGAAGAAGAACATAGTACAGTTGTGTACACTTACCATAAATGTAGATGTTAGAGTGTATTCACTGTTGCAGTCCTGGTTACCCTCCCTCCAGTCCCCTAACTTCTTTTGACTATACCTCTTCTTTCCTTTACTATGTTTAAAAGCCTTTTTGGTGTATTTGCTTTTTTGTTGGAGGTATATCATTGTACTTTTATATTTAATTGCTTCCCATTAGGGGGGAACCTGACTTCTGGGGCAAGAAAAACTGATGTAATGGCGTCGGCTGCATGTTTTATACACCTGACGACCTGATGTCATGGAAGAAGGGACAGCAGCCAACGCAGGACCCAAGACTTTGTTAATCAGGCCGACTGAAGGCTACTGCAAGCAGATAACCCAAAAGTGATGACTGCAACAGTAAATACATTCGAACATCTACATTTATGGTAAGTGTACACAACTGTACTTTTTTGGTACTGGTTTTTGGGCCTTCAAGTGTTGTGGTTGATACAACCTGAGTAAATCCAAACAGCTGGACATTGTCGTCCAAGTTATTATTTAAGTTCTACATTCCTTAGAAGACTAAAGTCTCAGGTAGTAAGAGTTCTCCAGTATGTTTGCTGTAGAACCATGTTTGTTTTTCTGTGAGGAGGTGTGTTACTGCTTGCTTTGTTTCAAATACACACAACCAAAATAGTTGTAATTAGAATAGATTTGCTGTGTAATGCTTCTTTAGATAACATATGCGTGGCTGCTGTTTGTCATCAATGTACACGTTTGCACAAAATTATAAATTCGGTATCTGTGTGTGCTTTCATAGGCACACCTTTCAGGGAAATGTGTCCATAGAACAGCCATGAGTAAGATTGAATTAAGGATAATTCCTGTTGCCAGAATTGTTTGGTATCGGGTGCAAAAGGTGTGGATGCTCACCATAATACTGAATCTCTTACAAGAGCTCTGGATACAGGACAAATCCAGCCTCCTTCTTCCTGCCTTTGTCCTTTGTCTCTTTACTTAACCCAGATGTGTATGTTTCCAAAGTATTTTGTGAGAATAAGGGAAAGGGTTCTCAGACTATGTATTCCTCCAGCCAGAGCTGTTCTCACAGATGCAACTATATAGTAAGTACCCATAATTGTTCTTAGTGTATTTCCTCATATTGGGGGGGGGGGGGGGGGGGCAGAACAAGGTTTGAATCTTTGATCAAAAGAAATCATCAACCGTGCTTCTTGATCCATGTCTAAGCTGTGTTATGGTTTTATTGCTGATGTAGTTATAGTATTTAAGGGAGAGAAACCCTTTTTAGAAAACCTTTCTCGGTGCTGCAGTTTCTGGAGTGCTTTTTTATATGTGTAATATACTGTACAGTCAGCAGTAATTCTGGGGAACATACTACATAAACTGCAGAATAAAGATGACATGGATAATGTGTTGAGTATAAATGAGTGTAAACATGTTAATACATTACAGATATAAATTAGGAAAGATTAGACCATTAAAGAATATGGAGCTGAGGAGTCAAGAAAGTATTTGGTTTTGGTGGGAGGTATTTTTACCAAAACGAGTGTGTGTAAGCAAGAAGCTAAGGATGAGTGATTTCATTACATAAACATGGCAGTTTTTACATGCAGACTTTGTTTCAACTTAGCTCTAGGATCCTAAGAAGTATGTCACTAAACAAAGTATTTTAGTAAAACTTGCACATAATTACAAACATCCACTTCTTTACTTGCTTTCATTCGAGTTATGGTGGTTGGAATCTATCCCAGCAATCAGTTCTTACAGGCAAGAACCAGACCCAGATGGAAAAAAGGAGGTACACTAATGCATCCTCTCTTTCCTGTGCATCTATTAACAATGCAGTATTGCTAGTTAGCCTATCAGAATTTTAGAGGAAGACAGAAATCCACTCAAATATATCAAGACCATGCAAATACTACCCAGCAGGTTACCTGCATAAGAACTATACTGAAAGTGCAACCGGCACTCAGGCAGCACAACTCTTTATATATTTACTCTTAAATAAAGAGTTGTGCTGCCTGAGTGCCGGTTGCTCTTTCTCTTTTGTTTATTGGTTTGTTCCTGTGCTGTGTTTATAACTATACTGAAAGTTCAAGCATGTGAACAACAAATGTTAACTGTCAATTCACCTCGCTACCTTACTTTAAGTACATGTAGGTAGAAAATGCCATCTATGAGTAATGAGAAACAGAAGCACGCGTGTTATGGCTTTAGCCACATGGTTTGTCATGACAGCATAGGAAATTACCAGTCCAGCTATTCCTGAAATCTGTCCAACACTTCACTCATTTTGATGAGCATTTCCACAGTGTAGAATTATGGTTTAATCCAGAGACCAGAAACGGAGTAACTTTTTCTACAAGTCAGTATAGAGCTGTTCATTAGATGTGTTTTCAGGTTGAATGAGAGAGAGTCATTCACTACAGTGGTCCTTCTACCTCAGCTTTTGCAATCCTGTTTTTCCTTCGTGTTTCCTGTCACTATCACTTTGTGTATAGTAACAAGCAGTGGACACACACACACTGTCTGCACATCCTCAAGACATCATCAGCTACTGCTATTAGACATAATGGTTGACCACAGATCTCTGGTGTGTTCCGTAAATCATTAAGGTGTTCTGTAGTTTCATCGTGCCTCCAGAAAGAACTGTAACTTAACACTTTTCTCCTTGATCTCTGACATCTCAGGTTTGTACACAGACTGTGGCCACAAGCATCTAAGGCGAACACCCTGCTTATGTTTAATTGACATACTCGTGGCCATTCAGTTGATTTTATTCTATACTGAGAGTAGATGCAGTTATCAGAGAGGCCAATTAAATAAAAAAAATGCAAACAGGAAAAAACTAAGCAGTTTATTTGTTTTACAAGATGTCTAGGTAAAATTCAGTAGCATATTGCACAGTTAAGAAGACCAACAAGTTAGCAGTCCCTTGTGCTAAACTGAGTGGGGTGTCCCAAAACAAAACCATTCCTATCTACAAAGGGAAAGAAGGTAAGTTCTACAGTGATGGTTGAAACCACGGTTGAATTCCTGATAGCAAATAACTTCAAGACATCATTTTTGTAAACAGAGAAAAAATACTTAAAAGGGGGAGGTTCAGGCAAGAGGTGTGCAGTAAATGGGATCTACACTCTTGTCTTTCAATGGGAAGAGTGACCACTTCCATCTGAGGCAAACTGTTGCAGTCCATAGTCAAAGAGCTACTACTTTCTGGATGGCCTGTGGAAAGATGGGTGAGTGTTGTAAGCAAATGCCTGTGTTTGTTGCATACCTCTTAGCTGTCGAGAGTTTTGCAGAATGTACAGATTTCTGCTTCATATTTTCTGTCTGTTCCACATAAAATGTGTGGTTTTCTGGCAAATCACTGAGGATTGAAGTGACTAAATAATGACATACATTTAAGTGTCAGATTTCATATCCTTCAGAAAATGCATGCTGAGACAAATTCTGTTATTCTAGCAACCTTCTAAGTTTATAAGAGCAATATTTAAAATCTGTTCTTATTTTGGGGAATTTGTCCCCCAATTATTATAGGCTTTATCCAGATTTCTTGCACTAAGAAGTTGAGAGATATGGTTTGCAGTAAGGGTGGCCAATATGTTGAGATGTGATTTCTGGGATTATATGCGAGTACAGTGCAAGATTCTGTAAACAAGGGGTGATCGAGGCTTCCAAGAACAGGCTTGTTGATCAGATCACTACAGGTCTTAGACGGTCTGCCATTTGCATTGCGCACAGAATAGATCAAATTTGATTCCTGTGTTCTGTAACTATTTGTTGTAGGACATGAAAGTGCACTACCCCCGGAATTCCTTATGAGTTCTACGTTCTAGTGGATATAAAAGGAAAGAATTGTGTTCTGAAGGGCTGGGGATGGCTGTGCTCTATAGGGTGGTAAACATGAGTGTGTGTGGAGGCTCAGTATTTGTCTAGTCAGACTGCTGCATATGTAAGTAACACAGATAATAATGATCTACAGTGTAGTCTTTTAATTCATCTTCCACAAGATCTGTATTTAAAGATAATTCACCCTCTATAATTTGATTTACTGTGTCTTGTTATTTTAACTTTTGGGAGAGAAATTATATGTAGACAAAGTCCAAGATATAGAGACTGGCGCTTTCTTTCCCCATGAGAGCAGTGTTCATTTGTGTGATGATGGTCTATCTGAGTCAGGTGTAAGCACAGCTAACTGCTAATATGCCTTGTAGTTTTCTTATGTGCAGTTTCATTATAAAAAAGCACTCACCTTTACAGGAAGAATCAGAAGCAGCTGTTTTTTTTCACTGCTGTAACATTAGGCATTTCTGGTACTCTGAGCAGAATGCACGTTAACCTGTAACTTGGCATTTTCTATTATAAAGGTCTTCTCAGGTGTATTATTTAGATTTAGATACCTATTTTCAGACACCTGTTCCTTTTGTTTAAAGCAGTGTTTCTTGATGTACTACTGCAATGAGAATAAGCATTACTTCTTGCTGCTATCCACTAAGAAAGTCAGTATTTTTAATGGTAACTAATGTACTAAATACACACAGCATTTGTTTATAGGAAAAAATGAACATATTAGTATTTCTATTAATGCACAATGTTACTTTGATTTACAGATAGCTGATCTTGGTGTAGCCTCCTTTACAACATGGAGCAAGCTGACAAAAGAGGAGACCAACAGGTTGAGAAAAAGCAAGACTAGCAATAACTTGGAGAAAAATGGAGGAACACTCTCTTACATGGCTCCTGAACACCTGAAATGCATCAATACCAAACCTACCGAAAAGTCAGATGTCTACAGCTTTGCCATAGTTGTGTGGGTCATTCTGACCAGTAGAGAACCTTATGAAAGTATGTCCATCTCTGGGAAAGTCCATGTTCATTTTCAGAATATGTTTCTCATACAGAGACACGCACACTCACACTCACACTCACACGCACACTCACACGCACACTCACACTCACACCCACACTCTTTTGTAACCTTCATTTGTTTTGAACATGACAAAGAATTACACATGTAGATGCTGCACATGGCAGCGTGACATAATGGAACAGCTGTATAAGTAATAGGTGACTGTACAGGAGGCGCAGAATAAAAAGTTACTTTAGTGGCATTGTTTTGTATAGCATGCCCTTCAAATCCGTACAGCATTGGCATAGTTTTCTCCTCCTTTCAGCTTGTCTGGAAGGAGTATCTCATAACTAAGGGAATGAATTCAGCATGGTACACGTCTTAAATCTTCAGATTTATTCGGTGCTCTTTGTTTCATATGTAAAATCTGATTTTCAGTTTCCACTTTATCGTATCATGATAATTTATACTGTGTGTGTAAGAGTTTTGCCTGAGGATAGACTGTATATACACATGTATGTTTCCTGTTAGGTCAGAAAGAGGTGCCAAATGACTTTTATTTTTGGTGTGAAGGGGATGGTGGTGAGAAGCATACTGCAGTGAAGGATATACTTGTAGAAGGGGTGTTACTGAGTGAACTCAGTGTTTTGGTGTCTTTCCATCCTTCAGAGCAGTGTAACATTGACAGACTGTGTAAGCAATATACTTGCTTTGTAAGACAGATGGTAGAACTGCCACTTATGAGGCAGATTTCAGAGGGCATTTCTGTTAGCCTTGGTAACTGGTCTGATTGTTGAGAATAATGGCGTGCAGACTGCAGTCTTAGATCATCTCTGGGAGAGAGAGACATTGTGGCAACAGCAGTGAAATCCACTGTACAACTAAAATTGATGCTCGTTTAGGAAGTGATAGGCATTTTAGCACTACAGTAACAAAACGGGATAAACTGAGCACTCCACTTAACAAGATTCTTTTATCCAATGGTCTCTCAGGGGAGTTGTATCTGTACCCTCTGTGTAGCTGTGTTCACTCGAGAAATCATTACGTATTTCATTTTAATATATGTATCTTTTTTTGAGTATAGAGACTGACACTTCCTGCTCCCATGAGGGCATTATTCATTAGTGTAATGATAGTCTGTCTGAATCAGAAATCTAAAATCACTGTAGTCGTAAAAATATGCGTGATTAAAAGTAAGTGTGCTGCATAGTTGAGCTGACTGCACCAGAGCAAGTTTTCTAGGTCAGTCTTTATGTTTGCAGGTGCCATGGGCTCATTTGTAGGCTACATTAACATTGCTATATAACTGTCCAAATCCATGGCAAAAAAAAGTGTCCCTTCTGGGGCCCTTATATGTAGCAAGGCACTTCTGAATCTCTTAGCATCTCATAGAGAGAGAGCAAACATTTGAAAGTAGCTGCCAGGGAAGCAGAGTGATAATAGATGAAGCTTTACTGTTGTAGTATAGAATGTTACACCAGACAAGTCTGATAAAGCTTCAGGAGTGTTGAAACTCTTCGGTCCCTGAGTAAGACAAAGTCAGTGTTTTTCTTATCCTCAACAGCCATGTTGACAATTTAGCGACTCTGTTCTGAGTTAATATCTGTGGCCTGCTCAACTGTGGAAAAGATATGCACAGATTCTAAGCTATTTTGTCCCAGGATGTGCTAAGAGCATAGGAAACCAAAGCTTCGTGGGCCAAAATATGTTATTATACTAACATCAGTGCTACACTGTACGTGGAAAATGTTTTTACTGATGCTTGTATGAAGGCAACATATAGGTTGGAGCTATTGATGGAAGAAATTTGAAGAATATTTGAAGAATTTAAATGGAATTCGGGGCTTGAATGTAACCAGAGTAAGAGAGTGCAAGTGAGAATAGGAATTCTGGAAACGGTAGAATAAAAGAAAAGTTGATAGGAAGGAACAAGGGGGTTGTGTCATTGAATTTAAGAGCTTGGTGAACTTCAAGTCAGACAGTGCAAAAAATTGAAGTGTGTTATTAATCAAAGTTAATGGTTTGTTGAATAGATGATTTACTAAATCTAATATGTTGGGAAGAATAACTGTGCAGATGGTGGGGTATTTCATATATAGTTTACAGTCACCATTGCGAACTTCATTCGATCAAGAGTGACAATGTCAAAATGCAATTTTCCAATGGGCAGTTTTGCAAACCCAAATACATCGACTATACCACATTGAATGGGTAGTGTAGTTTGAGTATTTGAGCTCGGAATTTTGAATGGAGGTCGCGGTTCAGTGAGGAACAGGGAATTAACTTATTTCCTCACTGTAGTACAATCTCTGAGTTGGTATATATAGTTTGCAGGGAGTGTGGGGGAGCCGGGGGGCTTGTCCTCCTGCAAAATACTAAAATGCACATACCATTGACTATGGAATGTCACGGTATGGTTTGCTATGTTGAATACATCGAAGTATGGGTGTCTATGTATTCATTTTCAACTTGGCCGCAATTTCACTTTTCCGGATTCAGTATTTCGGGTCAACCATGTGACTAGTCGACCTATGCAGGTTCAAGCTTTCAGTAGTAAAAATATATATATTTGTGTATATATATATATATATATATATATATATATATATATATATATATATATATATAATGTACACACACACACACACAGGTCTAGGACTATTCACTGAAAACACATTTCACAGAAACACATTTCACTGTGCACAATTCACTTAAAGCTCAAGTCACTGAAAACACATTTCACTGAAACACATTGCAGTGAAAGTTTATATATGGCCTTTTCCCCACTGTAGTGCGACCCTGGAGTTAGAATATGTAGTAAGGGGAGTTGTGGGGGCACCACCCCCACATTGGGGGGTGTGGGGGGCATAGTCCCCCACCTATTTTAAATATTTTGAACTATACACATGGATACTTGCAATTTTAATAAATTACTCTTTTCTAAACTTAATATATATCCAAACTTTGTGGGGGCCGGTGTCCCCCACACCCCCCCTTACTATATATTTTAACTCCAGGGTTGCACTACAGTGGGGAAAAGGCCATATATAACTTTCAGTGAAATGTGTTTCAGTGAATTGTGCTTTCATTGATTTGTGCACAGTCATTTGAGTTTCAGTGAAATGTGCTTTCAATGAATAGTCCTAGACCCCCCCCCACACACACACACACACACACACACACACACACACACACATATATGTTTAGGCATGTATGGATGGAATAATAAGAGAAGTAAAATATAAAAAAAAGATTATTATTGAGTAGAAGACGGGGAGAATTGGGCATGCCTGTCATCCAGATGTATCTGCAGGCAATAATGCTAGTGTTAGTAATAAGGAAATTGAGGAAGTCACAGATGAGAAGTGGGAGGAGGAACAAATTAAAGAAGATTTTGGAGATGTAGAACACGAACACAGATGCAGATGAAAGAAATTTGGGGAAATCAGACTGAGTGTGTTAAAGACCCCTAATATTAAAATATAAGTTGGAGATTTATAAATTGTGAAGGAGGGATATAAAGTTTTGTTTTGAAAGCAGGGAAATAGTTTCAATTTATGCAGCTGAAATTGCTGTTAAAGCATGGTTAGTAAGGTTAGGTATAATTTAATCAATTCAGGAAGAGGAGATGATTATCATTGTTCATGAGTTAAGTGATTTACAATTAGAAGTCAAATAAGGTAAGATTAATGCAAGGGTAGTTGAAAGTGAATGTAGACAGCAGATTAAAAAAATAAGAAGATAGTTTGTGTTGGGGATGTGTTGATATATCTGAAGAGGATTGGGCTGAGGTGCTAAGAAAATGTGATAAATTAAAAGTTATACCTACTATATGGACTCAGTGTATAAGATAGTTGCACATATGGTTCAGAAGTCCCCTGCAATTACAGAAGTATTGGAATTTGGATGAGTGCAAATGTTAAAGGTGTGGAGAGAAGGATGTACGAAAATTGCTTATGTTTGATAGTGCCAGGCAATCAAGCACCGTTGTAGAATATTTGTAGAGGCGAATGAGAAAGCGTGTATGATGAGAAAGAGAGTATGGTTATCATGTTGTGTCATGTTGGAAGTTTATACTTTTACTGAATGGAGTAGAAGAATGGTGGAGAGACATCAGAAGAAAGTACAATTACTTTACTTACGAGGATGGGAAAGGATTCTTAAAGCCTAAGGTTAGAAAGACCAGATAAGTTAGAGGGAAGAAATGGTGTGAAGGTCAATAATTTTAGGATAAGAAAAATGGGGATAACTTGAGGAAGGAATGAGGGGAAATAGTGGATAGGCACATTAGGTAAGATATTTGAGAAATAAGTGTTGTCAGTTTCAAGGGAACAGCGGGACTGTCACAATTTTTTGTCCCATGATACATTAGAACTTATGCACTCTAAGCGGCTTGGTAGTCTCTCGCTGTGAAGTATGAGGCAAGACAAAGCATACATAGTTCAATTAAGGACGGTTATGTGTATTGATAACATGGTGTGGGAATTCAGAAGCTGTATTAAATATATGGAACTGAGGTTGCCAGCCCTGAGCAGCAGTAGGCTAATTAATCACTTTACTTCCAGATGTCTCTTAAGACAAGAAAATGTTTGCTTCCAGAGATGTTTTCTCCCAATTATATTTTCAGAGAACACCTCATATGATTTACAGTATCTCATAAACAATGAAAGTTACAAATATTGCTTCCAGAGATGTTTTCTCCCAATTATATTTTCAGAGAACACCTCATATGATTTACAGTATCTCTTAAACAATGAAAGTTACAAAAAAGTGCAAAATATGTTGTTTGTTAGATGATGTGCTACACACTGGTTTTTAGTATCAAAGCCTTGTGACACTGAATTTATATTTTAAATTTATTTAAGAAAAATAGTGTTTTACTTGCCAAAAATCATTTGTATTTTGTTCGAACAGTGGGTTAGATTTTTATGACCATACAAGATGGACACAACATATCAGTGAATTAATTGTTTTTTTTTCTGATAGAGGACTTTCTACTCGTATATGATAACAGCCAGTAGCACACTGCTGCTTTGTAATATTGTACAAACAATGTAAATTATACATAATATTTTCACAGTATTTCAAAACAACAATATTAATCTACATGACTGTGCACGTTAGATGACAACTGTCAATGGCAAAATTGTGTCATAATGCACAATCATCCATCATATAGGAGTTACCATTATGATATATTAGGCTAAATATTAGAATACTAAAACACTATTATTCATACAATGTACATAAGCCAGTATTTGTCTGTGCCTCTGTCCTATTTTTCCTTTAACACTCACTGCTTTTGTAGTCCCCCTGTCATAAAAGTACCCACATCATTTTTGTTTTGTTAATGTAAATATATGAAATTAAGTATTTTTAATAGTCTATTCTAATCATATGTCAAAAGACTTAAACCCTACACATACCACAGTTATGTTTCCAGTAAGGATGCCTATCCTATCCTGTCAGCATGCAGATGGCACCATGCTTTGTAACCCATGAGCTACTTTAGGTGCTGTTAGTGCTAGTATTAGAATATGTAATTTTAATGTGATGAACCTCAATTAAATTCTTCTCTGTTTTACATGCAACTTTCACATGTTACTGTCTGGTTCTTTAAGTAACAGTAATGTACTTGTATACCCCCAAAGATCAGTGGTTATACTCCATTTAACTAAAAAAAAGGAATTATGAGCAATTTTAAAATAATTATTGGAATAATTTCCTTATTTGTACAATGTCTTTACTTTTAATGGCAATTACTACCATCAGACATCTGGCATAGCTATGGGCACATCATGTGCCAATAGCTACGCCAACTTGGTCATGGTAGCATGGGAAGATTAAGCAATATTTGATTCCGGTGGATGCAGCCAGTATGTAACCTTTTATTGTTGCTTTGTTAGACTGTTTATTTTTGTTGTGGACAGGAAGTCCACAAACTCTGCTGAAAATGGACATATATCCAGCTGGACTAGCACGATAAACAAATGTAAGTTAGGGACATTTGTGTCACTTTGTTATTGAATTAAATTGTAGCACTGTATTTCTAAAGTTTACATGTTAACACTCTGATCAGATGATTGATTTTTTTAGATGTTCAGTTGTAGAAAGGAGATGATGGTGTCCTCTATACTAAGTTGTATAGGAAAGAAAGCTACTGACCCACATTTTTACATCGTACTAGTATGCACCCACAACACGTATTTACTAATGTGCTTAAGGGTCAAAATTTGAGAACTAGTCGATTGTACAATTTTTATCTAGAGGATACCATAATTCTGAAGTAGATAATCCACAGAATACAGTGAGGCAATTAAGAGAAACTTCAGAGAGACCATATTTCTCCCTACCTGACACAAGACGTCCAATAAAGGCTACTCCAGACAGTAAACTCTTTTTTGGATTGACCTATTCCATTGATGAGAAGAGTATTAGGGATATTATATTTAAACATTGGCACATACTAAGTACAGATCATGATATATCTAGACTAGTGGGAAACAAACCCAACTTTGGATACAGGAATAAGAAATCTCTATGTCACAGAATGTGCTATCCCAAAAATATGGATGAATTGGACAAGAAAATGTAATGCATGTTCTTTACATGTATACAGATGAATCACCCACATTTGTGCATCCACAAGGCCAGAGAGAGTTTGACACCTTGCCCCTGACTGACTGCAACACTAAGAATTTAGTATACTTAGCAAGCTGCACTGATTGTCACTCATTTTATGTAGGCAAAACTAACAGATGCCTACATGAAAGAATGTATGATCATTATATTGTGCACGTAGAGGGATGAACTGTAGTGCAGTTGCTAAACACATTAATACATATGGATAATGTTTCTAATCTTAGAAACCATACACAAAAATGCTAGGAGGGGTGATATAGTACATGCTACCTACCAAGCAGAACTTAGATGGATTTTTATGTTAAGAGCACATTATGGTCTAGGCTTAAATGACCACATTTCTATACAGCCTACTTTAAAAGCTAAAATAGTACATTAAGTTTGTGTCTATGTATTGAACTTGAAATAGTACATTAAGTTTGTGCCTATGTATTGAACCTTTTGGCTCTATTTTATTATGTTTTATTTAAAAGTGATAAACGGTTTTTAATTATTGAACATACAATTTTGAGACATCTATTCTGTTTGTGTCTATGTAGTGGACTGTAGGTTTTAGTTATGCCTTTAAACATGACATACAGTTAATCCTAACTTGAGGGTACACCTTTTAATGAATTGGATAGCAACTATGAATGCACTTGTTGATTGAATACACACTTTATTGGTTGTGTTATTTAAACTGAAGTTTTTTACCATTGTTATTGTGATCTGAAGCTTCTGAGTACATTTTTATTTTGTTGGATCGTGGTTTCTTGCACTTCAGTAGTTTGCTTCTCTGAGTAACATTTATTTTATTTGTTTTTTAGTTACAGTTGGTTTAGATTTTGATTTCCATTTTGTAGAAATTGCTTTTTGGCACCCAATAGCATTAAACTTGGGTGTTACTCTGTCAAGGCAATTCAGATTCTGTGTCCCATCTCAAAATAATAATTTCTTTATTTACAACAATGTGTTCCCCAACATTTCTGACAGAGAGCTGTATAGTGAGTTTCTAAAATCTACCAACACATTACATTAAAAAAAAAACTTGTTCCCAGTCACCTTGTTCTTTCCCATCACAGTCACAGTGTTTGCTGTCTACTTGAGTAAAACTTCTCTAAATTCTACTTGAGATATAAAAAATATCTGTCCAAACACTTTCAAACAAAAACCCTAGACCTTCTGGACTTCATTTCATACTTGGGAGCCATGCAGATGTCCTCCCATTGTTCTTTTGTTAATTGCTTTCCCAGTCTCTCTTCCCAATCTTTGCTAACCTCCTCTGATCAGGTCTTACAGTCATCATGCAATATATTATATGCCTTACTAATTATCCCATTTTAAGCAGCAGCTTCTGTTTTAGACTCTGCTAAAAACCATACCAGAGCTGATCTTTTGCTTAGTACTTCCCTGTCCCTTTCTCTCTGCCTATAGTCTGACATTAATCCCTGGTAGGGAGGGCAGTCTGCAGTCCAGTCTTCTGCTTAGCCTCATTCCACTCACCTTTCCATCACTAGTTGTTTGCTCCAAATACCTTGGTTCCTTTGTTAATTTTTTGCCAGTAACTTCCACCCCTCCCATTGCCTGTTTTAAGGAGAATGCTGTTTTAAAAGATAGTGGTTGTTATTCTTTTTTAGGATATGTATCTTAATCTCTCCTTATTTCTTGAACTACATCCTGTTTCATCATCCACTTTGATTTGTATCCATCTGCTTGTCTTATGTTTATGAACCTGAACGGTGTTGCTGTAAAGTATCCCTTCAAATCAGGTAATTCTAAACTAATTTCTTCTAGGGGAAGCAACATATTTCGCAAAAATCTTGCTGCCATCCCCTCCCAAATAAATTGTCCTCAATTTTTTCTGGTTGTTAAAAATGTACCTGACCTGTTTAAAAAAAAATAGAGGCTGATAACATTTTCATTGCTTGCATGTTACTATCTGTATCCATAACCAAGAGCTTCCAGTTTCTCGATTTTTATTGTCTTTTATTTAGCTTCTTCCTACATATCCTTAGCTGCTGTAACAGAATCGATTTTATTCCATACACTTAAATACTTGATCTTTTTATGTCCCCATAAATATGGGCATTGCTGAACTATTTCATGTGAGGGTACATATTTTTGCCATTCTAGCCTTTGTATTGTCTTCATTAATTCTACATCCCAAAAAAGACTTGAAACTGTCTCAGAATGTTTCACAACACCAAAATGACCTTCTCTGTATTTTTCAAGTGAAAAGTAATATCATCTGCAACTGAAGGTAACATTTCATCTGAAGTAGTTAACTTCATTTGTTCATCAACCTGTGAGTATCGGATCCATATCAGATCCAGGCCGGCAGCTTTAAACAGCTAAGATCCGAGCTCCTCCCCTTACCCACAATCCCCTGCCATCCTTCTCTGACCTCAGATCTCATTTGCCGTGGTTGAATCAGCAGCTTAGAATGAGTTCCAGGCGTGGGAGTTAGTCGTCTAGTGAGGAAAAAATTCTTATTATCTACCCTTTTTTTTCTTGTAGCTAAATTGCTGTTGTGTGTGTTGCTCCCTAGTTAGAATTTTTAGTTCTAAAATTTGTTAACTTGTTATCTTTAGTGTAGTTTAATTTCCTCCCCTTCCCCCATGTGTGTTGGGCCTTGTGTTTTTTTAGTCAGACTATGTCTGAGGCCCCAAAAATCTTCTTCTCTAAATGCACCGAGTGTGGCCATAAGCTATCCCCAGCGGATGGCCACACTTGGTGTATCTGCCTTGGGGTTGACCACCTCTCCTCAGGCTGCACTATTTGTGCAGCCTTCAACCGTAAGGCCCTAAAGGACTGGAGGTCAAAGTTGATTCTGGCGGGACTTTTGTCCCCGGACTCGACTTCGTCCTCCTCTCCCTCCGTGGCACCTGCTGCAGCAGTGCCTCCTTCCATCCCTGCTCCCCTGGCCGGGATTCATCCTCACACCTTAGGCTAGGAGGAGAGGGAAGCAAGGCGGGAGAGGAAAAAGGAGAGACATCACAAGCAGCGGGCCGAGTCTTCCTCCTCAGCTCCGCCGGCTAAACAAGCAGCCTCTCCCAGGGCTTCCGGGCCTTCTCCTTCCCGGCTCCATTCACCTCGTTTCTCCCTGGAGCCGGTCGCCTTCGAGGTCATCAAGGCAGCACTCCCGGCCCGCCTTGGTGGCCTCTTCTAGGTCCACCCGAATCTTGTCTGATGCAGATGTGGACCGGATGATGCGTAGGTTCCTCCAGACCCAGCTGCAGATGGGAGTGCTCCTGCCCCCCCCTCTTGGGGGGAGCTCGACCCCCTTTTTCGCCCCGATTGCTCCTTCTCTGACCCACTTCTGCGGTTCGTAGCCTTTGGATCCGGGTTGCATAGGAGCCGTGGGAGGTTCGGCGCCGATAGTACTTCGTACTTCGGCTCCGACCGCACCCTAGAGTTTGTCGGGTCCCTTTTCGGATCCAAGCTCTCGGAGCCGAGAGCTGAGCTTCGGATCCGGAGGTGTCAGTGTGTCTTCGGCTCAGTCTCGGTCGGAGCATACTGGCCCTTCGGATTCGATTGCTTCGGCGCCGGCTCCGATCCACACATCGGATCTGAGGGGACTGCTCTTGGATCCAAGAGAGAGCAGTTCTCCTTTGGCATTCGATGTTGTGGAGAGGGTATTGTTGAGGGATTCGAGGCCCCAGGCTCCTTCTATGGTTCCACCCTGCACTCTTTCTCAGACTGGCCTACCTTCCATCACCCAGCCCCAGGGACAGCCTGCGCCTACGTCCCAGATGGTTCCCTTGGAGGAACAAGATGTGGTTGGTGAGGCCTCTTTGGACAACCCCCCCGAGGAGGTTCCTCACAAATGTAAGTGCAAGAGGAGGCACTTGGACTCACCTGAGTCCTTGAAGGAGGACACAGACTTAGAGGAAGGGGAAGGTTCCCCAAGGTCGCCCCCCCGAGGACGTCTCCTTCGGAGACATTATGGAAATGCTTCGAATTAGAGGGGGGTGGTCAGCCCAAAAACCTTCCTCGGATGTGTCTGTGTTTCTGGAGGGGTTTGACGCAGGCCCATCTACCTCTTGGGTGTCCCCTCCCGCCGATCCCCTGGTAGATCTGATTACTACCAGGGTATGGAAGGAACTGGACACTGTGGAGCCCATTCCTAAGAGACCAGATAGAATCCTCAGTCCCCCCACTGATAGGACAGTTTGGAGCAAGGGTGCTCCAGTAGATGCCATGTTGGTGGCGGCCGCCACCAAGAAGGAACTAGCCCAGGAGAGTTCCTCGGTCCACCCTCCCGACAAGGAGACTGGGACGATGGACCGCCTGGGGAAGCGGATGTTCGCTTCAGCTACCTTCTCCGTAAGGTCGCTGAATTATATGGCACACGTGATACGACTCCAGCGGGATCTCATTAAGGAATACGCCGGGTCGCCCCCAGAGTCCATGTCGGCCGAGGATAAGAAGGTATTGTCAGCTCGAATGGCCACTCTTAAGTCCATTTCGAACACCTCTATGCGGCTCTTTTCCCATGCTACAGAAGGAGCCGCTAGAGCTAGCAGAGCGGGCATTGTCTTACGATGACATGCTTGGCTCCACCTTTGGGATTTTGCAGAACCCTTCAAGGCGTCCTTCGCAAATGCCCCATTTGACGGTTCTTCGCTATTTGGCAAGACCGTCCGCGACATGCTGGTCCAGAGCGAGAAAGACTGGAAGACGTCTGCCATCGGAGTCCGCTACTCTGCTCCCCAGAGGTCTTTCTCTAGGAACCAAAAGGGGCAAAAGAAGATGTGGTTCCGGAAGTCTCAACAGTCCCGTTTCGCTCCGGACCCCTCGTCCTTCAGAGGCAGAGGACGACAGGGTGGACGACGGCCCAGAGGCAGGGGGGGACCGAAGAATTTCGGGTCAAGAGAACCCTTTTCTGATCGACCCGTGCAGCAGCCCTGAAGGGTTACCCGACTGTTCCACTCTGGATGCAGTCGGGGGGCACTTCTCGAGGCACCTAGCAGTTTGGGAGTCCATTACAACAGATCGCTGGGTGCTTCGAATCATATCCAGCGGTTACAAAATTCCCTTTCTGTATCCCCCTCCCAGACGCTGGAGCCTCCCTGATGTCCCACCCAATCAAAGGGAGGCAGCAGCCGCAGAAATAAACCAGCTGCTAGAAAAAAGAGCAATCCAGCACGTCCCCGGAGACCAATCTTGATCGGGCTTTTACTCCAGGTTCATTCTGGTGCCAAAAAAGACGGGGGACTTGAGGCCAATCCTCAACCTGTCCTTTCTAAACCTGTCAGTGCCCAAAGAGAAGTTCTGGATGGTTACCATTGAATCCATTCTCCCACTCTTACAGTAGAACGACTGGATGTGCTCGATAGACCTCAAGGATGCGTACTACCACATTTTGATGGACAGACGATCCAGAAGGTTTCTCCGCTTCCGGCTAGGAGCCAGCCACTACCAGTTCAGGGCCCTTCCCTTTGGTCTCACCACAGCCCCCAGGGCGTTCACCAAAGTTTTGGCAGTTGTAGTGGCCCACCTGAGACTCCAGGGAATACAGGTCTTCCCGTACCTGGACGACTGGCTCCTGACCGCCCCCACCAGGCATCTACTATGCTCAGCCAGCAATTACTTCCTTCACTTGGCCTCCCGGCTGGGAATCACAATCAACCTCAAGAAACCTTCCCTTCAACCAACCCAGATCTTTGACTTCATAGGAGCCAGGTTAGACACAAACCTGTTGAAAGTCTTCTGAACTCCGGACCGGCTTCGAACTCTGAAGCTCCATGTACTGGCCCTTCTACAGTCCTCGGCTCCTCCAGCGGAATTGGTTCCGAGGGCTTTAGGTTCCATGGTGGCAACAATCAGTCTGCTACCTTTAGCGCACTTGAACATGAGGATACTACAATGGACCTTGCAGGTTCAGTGGTCCATCCTGCAACATCCACTGAGTTCACCCATTTCCCTCAGCAGGGTTTGCAGGAAATCCCTGCTCTGGTGGATCCAGTCCCCGGACCTCCAGAAAGGGTGTCCCTTTTCTATGTCCCCACCTCTAGCCACTGTGACCACGGATGCCTCTCGCCTAGGGTGGGGGGGCACTGTATGGGCAGAACTGTCCAAGGCATGTGGACCTATTCAGAGACCTTGTTGCATATCAATATCCTAGAGATGAGAGCGGTGCTTTTGGCGTTGCAAGCACTCCAGGCCTTTCTTCCCTTAGGGGCAGTTGCAATTCAGACAGACAACATGTCAGTGGTCTGGTATATCAACAAACGGGGGGGACGACCAGATCCTACCCACTTTGTCGAGAGGCCATGAGAGTTTGGGAATGGGCGATCTCCACCAACCGATTTCTCATAGCAACGCACATTCCGGGTCGGTCGAACATTTTAGCAGACAGGCTGAGTCGAACCATCCTCTCACCTTACGAGTGGTCTCTGAACCCCAGAATAGTGAAGCAAATCTTCCTCAAGTGGGGTCAACCTTGCTGCGATCTCATTGCGTCTCCTTCGAACGCAAAGTGCAGTGACTGCTTCGCTCTAATTCCCCCACCAAGGGAATCCCCCAGAGACGCTCTGGTGCATGTTTGGCCATCCGGTCTACTTTATACTTATCCCCCTCTTCCCCTAATGCTAAAATTATTGCAGAAAGCCCATCGGTTGGGGAGCAGAGTGATCCTCATAGCCCCATTCTGGCCTCGTCAAACGTGGTTCCCATGCCTATGGTCTCATCTAGTGAATCCTCCATGGATTCTAGATCCCACCCCGGATCTGATCTCTCACCCACTAGGATTATCAACCCCGAATCTGGACAACCTCAAGCTCACAGCTTGGTTGATCCAGTTCCAGTAATAGCTAGGACTCCCGGTATCTCGTCCTCTGTTAAGGCTATTTTAGTAGCCGCTCATAAACCTTCTACGAGAAAGGTTTATAACAGCAAATGGAAACGCTTTACAATCTGGGCAGAGCATAGAAAATTGGATCCCTTTGCAGCTCCGATACCAGCAGTGTTAGAATTTTTGTCAACTTTATTCGACCAAGGTGCTAGCTCTTCTACGGTCAAAGTCCGATTAGCCACGATTTCCCATTATCATGTGGGAAGTGATCTTGGTCCCTTAGACTCTTCCAAATTATGTAAGACTTTCTTAAAAGGCACTTTCCTCTTAAGGCCTCCGGTTAAAGACGCAGTCCCTCCATGGGATTTAACCCTTGTTTCCAGTCTCTGACGGCCCCTCCATTTGAACCTGCTGAACTTGCAGCTTCGGTGGATCTAAAATATTTATCTTGGAAGACTGCCTTTCTCATTGCTATCACTTCGGCTAGAAGGGTTTCGGAGCTTCAAGCCCTTTGCGCCAAACCTCAATACTTGGTCTTCCATAAAGCTAGAGTTTCCCTCAGGACCAATCCCTCCTTTCTACCCAAAGTTGCTTCTGAGCCCAATATCAATCAATCTATTAATTTACCAGTTTTCTTTCCAAATTATCAAAACGGGTGAATACAAACTACATTCTCTGGACGTACACAGGCAATTGAGATTCTACTTGCACAGGACCGCTGAACATAGGAAATCTGAGCAACTCTTTGTATCCTTTGCTAAATCCTCTTTGGGCAAACCAGTATCAAAAATTACATTGTCCAGATGGATTTCCCAGTGTATACTTCTTGCATATAAGAGTTCTGGCCGGCCTGAACCTGAAGGAGTCCACACTCATTCTACCCGATCAATTTCTACTTCTGCTGCCTTTTGCTCCAGAGTGTCCTTGAATGACATTTGTTCAGCAGCCACTTGGGCTTCATCCCATACTTTCATTAACCATTACAAGTTGAATATAATTTCCAGAGGGAGAGCATCCTTCGGGTCTGCAGTGCTCCGGAATATCCTTCCATGAGGACCTCCCAAGTTTGGGTAGCTAGGGACTCTGTCCCACAGGTTGAAGAACAAATGAAGTTAACTACTTCAGATAAAGAAGTTATGTACTCACCATAACGTTACATCTGAGTAGGTAAACTTCATTTGTCAGCAACCAACCCCCCCTCCATCCCCCTAACCTATAGTGCATCCTAAAAGGATTCCTTGTCCTTTTTCTCCCGATAACACCAGGTTAGGATGTGCAGGTGATCCTTTGTTTTGTAATGTTCTGTGTTACTATAGCAAACTCGATCTGAGGTCAGAGAGGGATGGCAGGGGATTATGGGTAAGGGGGAGGAGCTTGGATCTTAACTGTTTAAAGCTGCCATCTCGGATCTGATATGGATCCGATACCCACAGGTTGCTGACAAATGAAATTTACCTACTCAGATGGAGCATTATGGTGAGTACATAACTTCTTTTTTATTACCATGCAGTTTATATCCTTGAATTTGTAAGTCCCTTATTTTCATTGTCACTGGCTCTAAATACAAAGGAGAAAGAGGAACTATTGTGTCTGTTTTGTTTTTACCATTGTCCTATTCATAAAATCCCAGGTGAGTGTACCGAATGCTTTCTCTTCATCAAGACCCACCAACAGTAGCGGCATTTTCTTGCACTCTGTTTCCCTCTAGATTATCATTGTTCTGTTAATGTTGTAAAATGTTTGGCAACACCTTTGTCATTCTTTTAGCTGATATAGGCATAAACAGTTTATAGTCATTGCTTAAAATTGAAATGGGTCTATATGAAGATTGGTCTATACTTAAGGCTGTTAAAGTACAAGTATATTAGTGTTTCCGTATATGCTGTTTACCAAGATGCTTTTTGTGTTCTATGTTTATAAACTGTGCAGTTTCTGATGTTCTTACACTTGTGGTTAATGTCATAGACCATGATTTGACTATACATTTTATTCTAAGTGCTATATTAATTTATAAGATTCATATTTATTTATTTTGATTTACCTTTTATTCACTGTTTTAAGTATTCATTTGAAGTAACTGATTTGCATATGCATAAGCTTTATGAATTATCTGTTCTAAGGTTTCTTTCTTTATTGACCAGGAAGTTTTGGGTGTAGTTTTTCTGAGAAGTTTCATGCTAACAAAACAAAAATAATAATAAATTAGCACTATCTGCTGTAGTATTTATATTGTGCTTGTTTTTGTTATGTTTTATGTATTCGTTGGAATATTTTGCTTCATGTTATACAAATTTTCATAAACTTTCTGAAATATCTGTAGTACCCCCAATAGGATCTCTGGTTATTTTTCTTGTCTTTGACTCTGTAAGTTTGACAATAACCCTTTCTACTTTCTGTTGCCTGGATTGTTTTGCTAAAGCTTTTCTGGTCTGGAGTTGTTATAAAAAAAATAATTGCTTAACAGTGACATTTCTAAAGTCATGCATTTTATCTAAATTCTCCCTTATTTTCCTGTTAGCACTCTGCAGTTGTGTGTCTTCGTGTTCTATGAGATTCCCTTTATTCTGCAATACTTTGAAACCTTTGTCAAACTGTCTAAATATTTGCTGTAACTGACATTTGTCAAATCTTCTAAATATTTGCTGTAACTTCTTTCCCACATCTGTTTATCTCGTATTTCTATCCTGCCTTTAAGCTCCATTTTTATTGTATACCACTCACTACCCACCCCTTCTGAAGAAAATCTATCTTCACTAATAACTGTTGAATTATTTCTGCTACCTATTTCTTAAGAGCCAGTGCCTCATGTTTACTTCATTATTTTGTATATTTGTCATACGTTTTGTCAATGGATGACATGAAATAGTTATTGGATGTGTGTCAGTGCTTTCAATTAAATACACATGCTCCTAGGAAGTATAATTTATTTCCAATTTAGTCCAATTCTTGGATTGTGGGACATAATATGTATATGTCTTTCTGAGTTCTTTCTACTGACTTCATATCTTCCATGCCAAATATTCACAAATATTTATTCAGAAATCTACCCTCTTTTGTTATATTTTCCCTTCTAGGTCCCCTTGATACATCCTCACTATTGGCAATCAAATTGTAGTCCTCACCCATCAGTAATATTCTTTGTTGAAAGCTAATTATGTGTCTCAAATTTTTTTCTTAAACTGTATTTGTCACTTTTGTAAGCATATTTATTTTACAACTACTTTCATTTCCCATTATATTCCTCATCTTATCGTTGCAAATTATTTTAGAAAAAAATTAAGTTAATAGTGTTTTTTTTTCTGTTTCATTGTTTACTTAGTTTTTTCAGTAACCGTGCCCACAAAATGATGTCATGGTAGGTATTGAGCAGTGTTTCTTAATATTGCTGCAATGCATTATAGATGAGCAGAAACAACCTACCTATTTGTAGGAAACAAAACTTTGTGGTTTGACTACTGCATAGTCACTGTTAAGTTAAAAATGTGTGGTGTTCCACATGCAGCAACTAGCTGACAAACCAACTTTGTATGATGTAAGAAACTACAGTTGATGCACTTGTCATGAAAATACAGTAGTTTATACATTAATTAAAGAAGTGAGGCATTGTGGGTTTGGCCTTTCATGATGTCTTGGCAAGCATTTTCATCTCTAAGAAAACATCCGGGGGGGGCTTCCTTGTCAACAAAGTAAAATGCAAAAACAACTATATAATTTAGTTCTGTATATGATAAGGATTATTGTATCCATCTTCAAAGGTTTATTTACACTTGCTTCAGATCATGGCCAATACACTTTAAGCCCCATATTAGCAGTATATGGTGGAAGGTAGATATATGCCAGGGTAATCCTCTTCTCCTGCTGATAGCCCCTTACTACCACAAATTTAGTTATTGATTTTTGTTTCCTTCTCTATCACTGTTGGCGTCCTCCCCAGCAAGTAGTATTATTACTTCCCCTTTCCTTGTCTTTGATATTCTGCTGAATGTCTTTCTTGAAATCCTTTTTTTTAATCAATTCACATGTTTATTTCTATCCAAATATGTCTTCTGAAACATTGCCATTCTCACCCTATAACTCTTAATATAATTTGTTTTTTTTTTTGTTTCTACTTGTAAGGCCATTTATATTCTATGATATTTTTGACAGAAACTTGTTACCCCACTTATTATATGTGACTGTTCTTTTGAGTGAGTTTTTCCAACTGTTGGCTTGCATGCGCAGATTGATCTGTTATGCAGTTGCTTTTCATCTCTAAGTGAACATATGTCACATTTTTCAAGACTTATCTTCAATAAAAACAGTCGTATAAAAAAAAAAGTAAATAAAATTTCAGAACCCCATTCCCTTTTAACTTACAACAAACACTGAAAACTATGTACATTTTCAACAAATGAACTTTACACCTCCAGGCAGGAGCAGTTGCCCAAATTGATGTCTGCACCCACAAGTATTGCATAATCTAAAATTAATCTTACCTACACTAAAGCGCGTTACATGTTTCCGCTTAACACTGATTGTTTTCTGCTCTTTTCTTAACTCTGTTCACCTCCCAGGTGTAAAAATCAGCGTGTATGCTTTCAGTAAACAGTAACATTTAGTCTTAAAAAGTACACGGGCTACCTTTAAATAAATAAATTGTTCACTGTTATATTAAATGCATTTAAAGTGTTATAGCTGCTGGGAGGCAACTACTTCTATAACTTACTCACTATCCACAGTTTCCGACTTTATTTTTCACTGAGCTGCTAGCCACTATACATTTAAATGTTAATTACACTGTACATCTTGCATTTCCCTCAAAAGAGTACTATGAGCTCTCAAGATTATTTACTTGAACCTATAAACAGCTCATCTCCAAGTAAAGCAGTCAGCAGTGAGAAGAATATAGCTAGTTACTCTGCAGATGTATGAATGAGCATTTGCATGTTTCACTCATAATATACTCTCTAGATTTCACATGACCAGCAGCCTGTACCTGCAGACTTCGTGTGTCCCACTGTTAAGGGAAGAAATAGCTAATAACTTTGCAAATTTAAGAAACTTATTATTTTCCTTGTCTTTCATCATTTTGTCTTATTTTTCAGACCCATTTCCTTTAAAAAAATCTTGCAGGGAATATCAGTTTAGACATCCACACCCCTAAGAACAGAGAAAGTTATTATATTAATTCAAGATGCAATTTGATTACTACACTTGTACACCACATCACACCCTGACTCCAGCAGCCCAAAATTACATTTTATTAACTTTAACTTGCTTCTGTCCAGCCTTTCTTAACTTGTTACAGTGTAAGGTCTGCATGTCTTAACAACTAAGAAAAAGCACTTGCTTGCTTTGATATCTCTATCATAAACTGCAGTGATAAGACTCCCGCTTCACATTTAAAATACCCCTGACAACACACTACACAAAATCGGTTTCCTTTGAATGATCTGTTTTCTAACTATTTTTGAAATAGCTCTTCTTGACAACCCTATAACTCTGCCAGCCTTTTGTTCATTATATATACTGATTTTTGTGGTTGTATCGGTTCATCTGAAAAACTTAAGTTTCTTTTATTATTTTCCATCCTTTTGTTATATGACTTGATATATTCCTTCAGTGTTTCATTTATTGTAAATACCACTGATTGCTTTGATTTTATTTTTTCCACTAGATGAGGTGGAACTTGAACTGCTTTTTGCTGAATAACTGCAAGATTCTTTTTCTCATTCCCTTTTCTGCTTAATTTTCTGCCAGGTTCTCCAAATGTCTTCTTTGCTGGCATCCAAGCAATGTAATTACCAGCCAGTAACCAAAGTTTACTCAAGCTGGCAGATTTACTGGCCACACTGTTCCTGTTTTCACACTGGGAGAGCTTATAAGTTAACATATTAATCAGTGTGCAGCCACCTTGTAAGTCATTGTTTTTCTCCCATTAAGCAAAATCGAATGTGTTGCAGCTACAGTTGCACTGGTAAGCATTTTGTCTGTTTTTCTAAACCACTAATGATTCCCTAATTGACCCAAATGTGTACTAAGCCCTTTTCAGATCCTAAAGCCTTTAACTCAGGCTGAGTCTTGCATTCACCCTAAGTATTGATGTTTTATTAAACTGAGTATCCCTCTAAGATTAGGTTAAGTTAGGACTTTGGTACATGAGAAAACCATTGGCATACCTGTTTAGTATCCTTAATATTCACTGTTTCCAACAGACCAACTGTGTACCACTTTCAGTTTTCAGTCCAGCAGTCTGCAAGAGCATAAAGGATATAAATAGCTTGCTAACTGGTCAGTAGAATGTATACAGGAACTGTGAAGAGCAGCTGAGTATCAGAACACTGCTATGTGCTATCAAAGTCATCCATACCTAGACGTTGATGTGTTTTTTCTCTTTTGGGTGCTTTTGGAGTGGGAGGAAGAAGTTTGGCATTTTCTGGTAGTGGTTGCTTAAGGGTTGCAGCCACCATAAGAGAGATTGTGTGGGGGATATGCACCCTTGAAATCTTTTGCTAATCATTTCTGAGTTTTTTTCTGAAACAAAGGTTTTTGTTGCAAGTCTTCTGTTTTCAGCTGATGGACTTCACCTCCTCTGAGTCACTTGAACAATCCAGATATGTTTGAAATGTCTACATTTTTCCGCTGATGATCCATAATAAAGCAAATTCCTCATATTTTTACTAAGGCACCATCTTAACTGAAATTCAGTTTGTTTGTTTATTTATTGATTGATTTTGAAGATTGGGGTGTAATATACACCACACCTAAGCCATTTCAGGGGGTCTATAAATTGTGTTCTGTACATGTCTGGTAGCTTCATCCATGTACCAAATCTGTCTTATAAAAGTAGATTGTGCATATTTTACTAAATGACCATACAGCAAACACCATCTCGGTGTTATACTGTCTGTATGCCATATTATAGGTAGATATCAACTCTACACTGTATGGTACAGAGTAACTTTGTATTATTGTTAATATATCTTTGATACACTTATTCACTGGGCCTTGCCTGAAAAACTCTCTGCCCAGTACACACATCCAGTTACCATTTGTTTCCTACTACATTTGCTGCTGTGGGCATTCACCTGTATCCCATTCCAATGGGCTCAAACCAAATACAAAAAAACTGCAATACTGTCACATTTGACACACAAACCCTTTCCCTGGCATACAGCATAGCCAGTACCCCACTTCAAAATGAGAATGTTGTTAGCAACCTTGGAACTTTGGTGAGAAGTCTCACCTCCTTTGATTATTATGTAACCACAGTGGTCAGGAAGTCCTTTTACGTAGCACAGGTAATTGCCAATGGAATAACATCAGATATAAAGAGTCATTGTTCCCTTGTTCTAAGTGTTGATTAGGTCAGTTACTGAGTACAAGCCGTCTTTGGAATGTACCTCACAAGACATGTCAAACAACTCGAAAGACCCCAGAGGTTCATAACTAAGATCATCACTGGCGTAAAAAGCCTACAAGTAAAGAATGGAAGCACTGTCCCTTGATTCATCATCTGTTAAATGCCTGGTAAGAGGTGCACTTGCCACTGCATTTAATATTTCTTCTCCTCAGCCCTACAGTACTAACTTGCTGTTCAAATCCAAGTTGTGTGTGCTGCAGACATGAATGTTTACTAACCAGCAGGTTGATCACCCAGTTATCAATTCAGTTATTTAGATGTTGAGCACATAGCAACCCAGTGATGCAAACCTTGTGTCAATGACTGTTAAGTATCCACTCTAGCTCAACTGGAGATATTTTGTATGGATGTGGTAGTGGAATTGCTTCTTCTTTTTATCTGGATATGACTAAAACCATACTTTTAAAACCAGTGGAAAGTTTAAAGAAGAAAATAAAGATCAGAGAACAGAGGGTGTAGACAGGGATGTTTATGCTGGCAGAATATACACTAAAGAGTGCCGGATTGTGCAAAATGTCTAGCCGGTTATATTATCTGGCTGATTCTCATTTAGTTTTTATTTTCCTTTTACTGTGTGAACGCCTGTTAAACAGCTTTAAGTCACATGTACTGTAGTTGTGCAGTTTTTGCTTTTTATTTATCTTTAATTGTTATACACCTACTGTATTTGCTGGTGTGGGTATTTGATTGTTTAAACAAAGTCATGCATCTTAAGTTAGATGTGTCCTGCTACAGTAGAAATCTGAATATATTTTGCGGGATGCTTTTGTAGTAAAAGTAATGCATATAATTCCATGTCATCTTTAATGTTTTTAACATTACTGTTCCTGATTAATTGTGTTGCTGTTAAAAAGTTAGTATTTCATGGATTTTTTTTTATTCTTAACTTAATTCTGACCATGTACTTCTTCCAGATGCCATGAATGAGAATCAGGTGTATATGTGTGTCAAGAACGGCAACAGACCAGACATGGAGACAGTACCTAAAGATTCTCCAATGGAAATTGTTAATCTGATGTTGCGCTGCTGGGATGAAGAACCCCAAAAAAGGCCTCTGTTTGAAGGTATGGACAGATACATGCATACCAAATTAATCCTAGAAGCAGTCATATTCCACAGCATAACTATGAACATTTAATTTTATTTATTCATTCATTCATTCGGTTTGTTATATACATAGAATGCTTATACTGCTTTGTTTCCATGGTTTAGAAATGCTACTAGCCTTATCTGGCTAGTTCTACCTTACTCATTCAGCAGTCATCTGTGAATAAAAATGTCTTTGTTTAGTGTACCAAACACAGTAAAAGTTCTGTTTTGTACAAAGTTGCTACTCAGTTGAGGTATTGCTCACTGCTGGTGAACTTCATAGACACAACAGTTCTCAGAAAGTTTTCAGTTTTGTTTTTCCTGTCCTTTCACAGTGTAGTATACAAAATTACAGCGTACACTACATAATATTGCTAGATAAGACAATGACCATTTCAGAGTTGTCTTGCTTATACCAAAGTGTTCATAACCAGATTTTTTTTTTATTTATTTTATGTTTCAGTCTTGTATCTATTAGTAAGCATGTAGCAGTGTCATTGTTACATGATTAGTAATAACTGCTGTGACAGTGTTACTTAGCTGCCTTGTCTAAGGGATATTGCTTTGCAGAGTTGTACAAAAAGGAAATGAAACAGACTTACTGCCAAGGAATCGTATCGCAATAAAGAAAAGTGTGAGCTATAAATTAGTGCAAAAGCATCAGTGACCAAAACTGCTGTTAGTAAAATGTAGGTCATTGAGAACCGCTTGCATGATTTGCTGTATTACGTGTGTGGAAATCACCAAAAATTAAATTGAACTTTGACTTCTCCAGAAAGTAAAATAATTCATCCTCACTTCTTACAAGACAAATGACCGAAAATATTAGCTACAGTTTGAAATGGATTTGTATTTTTATTTTTTGTTCACATCTGCATTGTTGCCTCACAGCAAGAGGTTCTCCTGTTCGATTCTCGGCTGGAACTCCTTCTCTGTGGAGTCTGCATGTCCTCCCTGTGGTCGAGTGACATATAAAGACATGCAGGTAGGTGTATGAGAGAGTGGGTATGTCTTCTTTGAAGGTTGGACGTTGGGCTGGCAACTCGGCACCGTAAAAATCCACTGACCATCATTAGCGGACCAGAGTTCCGCTGTGGTGACCCCTAACCAGGAAAAGCCGAAAGACATTACTGTAGCTTTTGAACCAGGGTCTCTTCCTTGTGCCCAGAATATATTAGCAGTGCACATACAGCTCTCTTTTAGTACATTCTAAGCCCCTTGCATTAGAAGAATCTTAGTTAGTGTGCACAGCTATTTGTTCAGTACTTTCTAAACCCCACACATTGGAAATATCTTATTTAGTTTGTTTGTTTGTTAACCAGGATGATTCAGCTGGGCTGCTAAGAGCCCCTTTCAGTGGAGGCCTACAGGGAGAACAGCTCCATTTTGCAATGTGTTACATAGAAATGCCTAATGTAATGCATAACATAATATATGACATAGATGCCTAAATAGTATACTAGTGCAACAATTGTTACATGGTTAGTAATAACTGCGGCAAGGCTAGCCACCTGGTGGTGTAAACCTTGGCTCTAGATGATTGTCACTATTTGAAGTGACACCCCAACCTTATGCAAACATGGGAAAAAAAGGGTTGTGGATGACTGGATGGACTAGTAAATACTAACATAACATTGGTTTAGAATAGTACACTAAATGTTAGTATAGGTTTATCTGCAATATGCCATGATACAGTAACTAATAAAAGCTATATTATCAAAAAGCTTTAGTTTTGAATAATATTACAGTATTGCATATTGGTGTAACTTTGTTTGGAGATGTTTAATGAAAGTGATGACTAAGAAGGAGATAAGAAAGCAGCAGACAATTTTAAAATTATTACAAGCATTATCAGAGGAAAGAAATATGAGTTAGTGTATTGAAGACTGAGTGAGTTTATAGGTGGCAGCTGCTGATGCTGAAATTGATGAAGTACTCCTTAGCAGGCAACGTGAGAGAGATGAGAGATGCATTTTAATTAAAAGGAAAAGTGGTGAGGAAAGAGTTAACTATTTTTCAGAAGAGGTAATGTCTGAAAGAAGCTTGGAAATTAAGAAAAAAGTGGTGATACTGTAACTATTTTTAGGACAAAATTTTCAGTAGGATAAATACTGCTGGTTATGGTGTTCTTGTGCATGATAGGAAAGGGATATTGAAAAGAGTATTAATGATTGATATGCAATTCCATTTAATCCAGACATAGTTCCTTAAGTATGTTTGGTACTCTTGTAGCTGTCCTTGGAAAGGTTTATATTATTGTATTAAGATTTTATTTCCTTGGCATAATAGTCCATAATTTGGCAATAAATGCAGAACACACAGTCCCCATGTTTTTTCTATTTTGTAATTAGTAGTTGATTTTGATTTGTAGATCTTAGTGATCTAATCGATTTGTACCCTTGAACCAGGTTTTTTAAAGGGCAGCATTTATTTTTTGGAATATTGTTGCTAGTTGTTTTGAGCTGAGATAAAATTTAGTACTTTTGTACTTTTAGCCAACTTAGTTTTCCTATGGTGACTTTAATGATGTGCTGTGTTTTGGACATTAATAACAAATTGTGCTGCTTTATTGTATGCTTGTTCCAGTTTCAGCATGTCAGATTTTTTTATGTTTAGTTGTGATGTAGTGTATAGCAGACTAAAGATTAGTAAAGCAGAGCCAGTTGCAGCCATTACTTGCTGTCTTAAACATGATTCAGGTGTCTTCCCTGTTCTAGCTTGTTTGTTTGTTTGTTTTGGATATAATATAACCTGTGTACTGTTTGAAGGTTAAATTACTGTTGATGATTACACCTAATACATTTTTATTTGGGAGACTTGTTTTATGAACATATTGTATATTGAGGTAACGCTGAAGTCTGTATGCTATGTATTCAGATTGTTCTGGTCAAATAGCATTAGGGTGATTTTATAGCATTTAGTAGAGGGTTTGACTGTTCCATCTGTTTTTCTGTGTTACGAAGAACATATTGTGTGATGAGCTGAAATTGGGGCAAGGTTTTAGCCAAGGAAATGATTGTAGAATCATCTGCATATTGTATTGATGATGGTTCATCTACGTTTTTGTAAAATATTAAACAGGAGAGGGCTAACTATAGATCCTTGTGGAACACTTTCTTTGACAGGTAAGAATGAGGAATAACTGTCCATGCACATTAGTATGTATCTTAAAGGTAACTATTAAACCAACCAAGATATAGGTTTGTATCTGATATCAGGTGTACTTCACTCTTGTCAGTAAATGATCAGAGACAGTATAAGTCTGGAAAGATAAAAGCACCAATCTGGTTTTTGGTTTGTTTGGTGATAAATCATGTCTGAGAAAGTGAGTAAAGTGTACTGTACTATGCCCTGGGCAAAAAACACATGTTGTGTGGGTGATATTAAATTGTTTTCAGGTGCTGTAGAATTTGCCTATAATACGTGCATTTTTCCAAAAAATGAGAGAGTAATGATAAACTAATAATTGGTCTATAATCTGATACGTCCACTTTGTTCCTCGTTCATTTAATGGGCTATTGTAGGACATTTTCCACATTTTAGGTGCTTGTTTTTCAGTTATGATCCATTAATGAGTATTGCTGTGGAATAAGTGATGTTATCTGCTGATATTTTCATATATTCTCCAGGAAGATTATCTTGTGAAAGGTTTTATTTGTTTTAATAGTTTTTTTTTTAATGCCGATTGTTTGCAGGTAGGGCACTTCAGGAGTATGAATGTTGTTATAACTGTAAAAGTAAATTCTATGAAGTGATAGCTTATTTTACATACAATGTTGCAAGGTATGTCTTCTGGTATTGGATTTGGTTGTGCTTGCTTGCTTACCTAGGTTGGTCAAGTTATTGGCACAGTGCCAAAGTTGTTTAAAATTTGATCTGTAGGATGTTTATAATTGTGAGATTGTGAGAAGTGTGTTTTCTTATCTGTATGTATTTATTTTAACATACATCTAAGGGTCTTGTATTTTTTGTAGCATTACTGTGGTTTGTCTTTTTTTATTTTTCCATGATTTATCTCTATAAGAGATATTTGTTGTATATTATTATCATTAGTTAATTGTGGAACTGCTGTAATATTTGCTTTGTTTTTCTTCAAAGAGGGGCTAGATAGTTTAGGATGTTTAAGAATACTTAAGTAAAGTAAGCTGCAGCTTCATCTAAAAAGACTTTGTAATGGAAACCAGTTGCATTATTTAAGGAAGGAGATGAATGTGGATTCTTTGTGTGTGTGTGTGTGTGTGTGTGTGTGTGTGTGTGTGTGTGTGTGTGTGTGTGTGTGCGCATGCACGTGCATCTAATGGTACTGCAGCATGCAATGTTTGCATTTTTGTGTTTTTCCCAAACTGTGCAGGTATGGCTATGGTCATTTATAGAATCCTATTTCATTTGCTGATTTTGTCAAGTTCATTTTTTAATATCTAACCTGGAATGCCTTATTTTTTGAGTAGTCTGCAAAATTTGCTGGTGCAGGCTGAACATTTTTGTTATATTTATATATATTTTTTTTGAGCTGGAGTCATGTTAAATTCTCCATCTGTGAGCATCTCTTGCTTTAGGTTTGATGTTAACCATGGCAGTCGATTCTCTAATGTAGTGATATTTGTTTTGTTGTTGGGGGGATATATCTGCTAGCAGGAAGTATTATATTTTTTGTATTTATTTACTTTAATAGCTGCAAGTAGTACTGATTTGTCAAATTGTGGGATAGACTAATATTGGTTGCTAACTTGGATGTTGTTTTAGTAGATGGACTGTCCTCCCACCTACTTTTTTGGAACGGCCATTTAATGTAATACATTATATCCAGGGGGAGCAATTTCATAATCAGTGACATTTCATTTAAGTCGGATTTTCTATCCATTCATGAAAATATCAGATTTTGTTGCTTATGCTTCTAACATTTATATAAATAAGCCTTGCTTTGAGTATTTGGTGATATGTCATTGTTGACCTAGATTGAGTTTAATAGTACCATATAAAAGGAGATTAATGAATATGGGTAAGTGTGATATCAGAAGAAGATATTTTGTTTTATGTAGTAGTATGATTTCATGCCATTGATTTGGTAGTAATGGGGTGTATTGCCTAAACACAATTTCTTAGCAAGACCCAAATGATCAAGACAAAGAATTTTCACTACAGTGAACAAACTTTATTAGACAATACACTGTTACACTTCTGTATCAGACAAGCATTAATAGTAATATCACACCAGTTGTACTTCTAAGTTAAGCAAGCATTAATATTATTATCAAACCAGCTATACTTCCATGTCAGGCAAGCATTAATATTAATATCAAACCAGCTATACTTCCATGTCAGGCAAGCATTAATATTAATATCAAACCAGATATACTTCTATGTCAGGCAAGCATTATTATTAATATCAAACCAGCTATACTTCCATATCAGGCAAGCATTAGTATTAATATCAAACCAGCTATACTTCCATGTCAGGCAAGCATTAGTATTAATATCAAACCAGCTATACTTCCATGTCAGGCAAGCATTAGTATTAATATCAAACCAGCTATACTTCCATGTCAGGCAAGCATTAGTATTAATATCAAACCAGCTATACTTCCATGTCAGGCAAGCATTAGTATTAATATCAAACCAGCTATACTTCCATGTCAGGCAAGCATTAGTATTAATATCAAAAAGAGGAAAAGGGAAAGGAAGTAAAGTTAATACATCACCGATAAAGTAAGAGGATTCATCCTAGCCCACACTTCGACCGGGAAGCCCCATCGCAGTCAGGTAGGAGACTCTATTGGGAAAGTCCTGCGCAGTGTGTCCACTCAACAGGTGAGGCTTCAACCAACTGATAGTGTCCCAGTTTTTATACCCTAGCTGTTTACCAGTTTTCCTGGGAACTTGATCTTTAGGGATTAACAAAGACTTTCCAGAACAGACCAGAGATGTTGGCCACCCATCCCAGAATGTTCAGCCAAGCTTGCAAACACCTATGACTCTGCAAGTTCACTTGAGAAAAATATAAAACAATGTAACAAAGTACCTTATCAGACTTCTAGAAATATGAAAGAATGTAATAAACCGGTGTCTTTTAGTCATGTAGACTAATAGAGAGGTGTCTTGCCAAAGTCCTAGAAATGTAAAAAAATGTAGTAAACCAGTGCCTTTTAGTCACATAGACTAGATGATGAACATGTTTTAAAATAGTTCTGTTTCATAGAAAAATAAAGAATAACTAAATTAACCCTTTCACTCAGTTCTCTAAACTGAGGCAGAAGTCAGTCTATGATTCACTCAAGGTAAAAGCCTTTCGTATCACATTCATATCTCATGGAGATAGCCAAATATATGAGCAGTTATGTGATTGTAGAATGATTGATTAAGTAAATGTGGAGCTAGTTCTGGATTACCCTACATTTTGTTTCTTTACTGGGGTTTGTAGTAATGTTTTGTGATGCCCTGATATTTAGTAAGAGTAGCTATTAAGGTAAGGGTTGCAGTTGATGGAGACAATAATCAAAACATGAAGCTACAGTTTCTTTTAATGCATTCTTTGTACAGAAAATTGCTGTTATGATTGGCAAAGTGAAATGGCTGTGTGTTACCTGAGAACTAAATGTGTGCACCTTCAACTGTTTACTTGTCTGTAATTTGAATGAACTATTTTGTGTACACATCGCCTATAGGAACCAGCGAACACTGCGATCGCTGGGGGCCCCCAACCACTGCAAGTTATGTTATCTTGTTATTTGGTAACATGTCTGCCAAACCAGCAAAAGCTAGTGCAGCAAACGTGAATACTTAATAAAGCAGGTAAGTAACAAGAACTCTTATTTATTATCTCCTTCAAAATTCAAACATCTTTAGTTACAATAACAATATTTTGTCAAGTAAGAAGCTTTAGAGTTTCATTAAATATTTTGCCAATGACAGAATGCCCCTGGCCTAGTTAAGCCCTGTTGGTGGACATCCCCTTCACTAAAATGAACATAGCCAGCTTTAGGTACCTGCAATAGCTGTGGTTGCAGGGGGCCCCTTAATCATCATTGGCTGCATGGGGGCCCCACAAAAGCTGCTGTTGGTTGGGGGAAAATGAGGAGAAAAAAATGTATTCATTTTCGATTACATCCTTTAACCTGAACAGGACTGTGATATGACCCTGCGAGGGCAAAGCTGTAGTGAACATAAGCAAAGTAAGCACTAGAGAGATCAGCAATCCAGGGTGACCGTTCTCAGTGCAAACCTTGGAGTTTAAGAAGAGCTGATGCTTCTACTCTTCAGGGATGGTTTCTTTTTCAGGGTTTTTATACATACTGGTGAAACAACTGATACTATAACTCTCAACGTCTTTGCTGAAGAATTCTGTTCTGTGATAAAAATGATAGCATAATAAAGTCTTAAAATGAGGAACACATTTTAAATATTACTCTAATTCACTTAAAAGTTACTCGACTAACACATTTTGCATCAACATGCATTTTTAGACAATAAGTATAAAACTCTGATGACTGGATTTATTGTGACAGAGAAAAATTATGAGACAAAATCAGGAATATCTGTGAAGTCAGGGATAGTGATAGGTATTAATTTACTACACAGTGAGGTAAATAAAAATGACTTATTTCTGCTGCTGTTTGATGACTGCAAAACAGCCGTCACTGATCTTGTGTAGCAGTACTAGTGTTGTACAATGTATTTGCTGAAATAAGTACAAAATTAGTATTGCTGTGGTGTGTGTGTGTGTGTGTGTGTGTGTGTGTGTGTGTGTGTGTGTGTGTGTGTGTGTGTGTGTGTGTAAAAATCTCACTTATTTTTATCAATGCATACAACCAGTAATGCCGGGACAGACATGTTATTCTTCTGGGTTTCAATAAAAAATGTAGCTAACAAGTGATTATATTTCAAACATAAGGCTTAAAATATGTCACAGAACATTCAGACACTTCGATATTATAGGAATCTGGTTTCCCCCCACTCCCCAGACTGTATAAATGGATACAAGGTAAATGGATACAGGGGCCTCCCTTAATCATCCTCGACTGTGGGGACACCAAAAAAGCTGTTTTTGGTTGAGGAAAAATGAGGGAAAAAATGCTTTCATTTTATGATTGCACTCTTTAGCCTGAATGGAGTTGATATGACCCTGTTAGGATAAAACTGATAATGGCCTCTGCCCTCAACCACAAACATTCTAAAACATCCCTGCTCAGATGTTTGTGTACAGAAATTTACCATAGGTTATGTGGGGGCTGGGAATTGTGTAGTCATCCTTTCCTTTACTTTTCTAACAGACCTCAGAGGCATACTAAGAAAGTTACTTTAGCTCCTGTAGGGGCAGTGTACTGCCTGGTAGCAGCAAAGTAGAATACATTATTGCAATCATTATTTATTTTCACTTTCCTCACAATCAAACATCAGGCACATATACAGCTGGTTGCCTTTGGGGGTTAGGATTGAGGAGTAAGTAGGGACACTATGTATGTATGTATGTATATATATATATTTCAGCAGTCACTTGAAATACACGACTGCGGCCATTTGAACTTCTGCTTTCATCCCAATCTAACACCAGAGGGTTGCATAGACAGGGACTGTCTTTTTGGGGGGATTAGGGAGGCAGGCAGTATTCCCATACAGGATCTGTGTATCCTCACAACAATTGACTTGCTAATTTATTTTGAGCTACTGTTTTTGTCATCTTTAAATTTTAAGCCTTGGGTATAACTTAGGTCTTCACTGAAAGAAAAAAAATAAGACTGAAATTCTTTTTCATACTTGAGATTTTTGTTTAGACCACTTTTGGATTAAAAGGTTGGGAAATGCTTTAAAATGCAACCCAGAGCATCTACAACCCCTTTGGTTTCTGGGGGCACTGGTTTAATTGAGTTATTTCCTAAATGGTTATTACTGTGTTGTTTGGTCAAGAAAATATATTGAAAAGATGCAAGGAAAACTAAAGCTGAACAACAACATTGAATTTCTTTCCTTAATCATAATTTCTATTCAAGCCATCATTGGGTAAAAAGAAAAAAAAACTTTAGAGCATATATAAAGTTACAGCTTCTTGGAAAAGCTGAAAAAAAAAGATATAATGTGAGAAATGGAAGAAAAAAAAGTAGTGTGCATAATGTGGGAAGCCCGCCATGGGGGAAACAGAGGGGAGCTCTGGATGTTTTTTTTTTTTGCAGGGGCTGAAACAGTAAGCAGTGCCTGGGGTGCCATTGCACATTAGTTCAGCCCCGTATATAGAGTTGTTGTAATGTATCATTGTTACACCTAAATGCCAGTAACTATAAATGTCCCTTTGTGAGATGGGTCAGCATAGTGTAGTATGTAGTATGTAGGCCTGTTGTAGTAACATGATTGTAGCTACAGATCAGTCTGTGTGTGCTACTCCTAAAGCCTGCAGCATGAACTAAAAGGAAGGGGTGGCAGTGACAGGGTGATACTTAGACTGGAAGTGGCCAGGGGGCCCCAACTTGACATTTGCTGGGTGCCGCCAAAATGCTAACACTGGCCCTGTTTGGGCATCAATTATTGCCATTTCTTGCCAATAGTAGATTGTTTTCTCAATGCACTAGAGACATGTTCAGATTTTACTGTATTATTTATTTTCACTTCAGTAATACCATTAATTTTTTTTTTATGTTTCTGTTCAACAATAAAATTATTTCAAACACACTTGTTTTACTTACAAGGATCTTTAAAAAGTTGTCATCTCTGGTACTGATCCTCCAAGATCAATTAAAAACAGGACTGGTATACCTGTTTTGCTTATAACTGCATCAACTATATGAAGCTTGGATTTCTATCACACACGTTTATTCTTCTGCTTCTCTTTACTGTATACGTCTCATCCTGGAAACATCAAAAATCTGGACAAAGGTCCATGAAAAATAGGTACAAAGCTGTACACTCGTTAACATAAAATTTGCATGCATAGTTATGTAACCCCACCCACTCCAATGGGATTGTGGGATACCAACTTTTAAACTCAAACTGAAGAACAGACAAAATATGATCATGAAACACAAAGCATAGTGTTTTATTTATATTAACAGTTGAACTTGATTCAAACTTTGAACTTGTGCAAAACTAAAATAACAATTTTCTTTTTATAAAAATAAAATTAACTGCTCTTCAGCCTTCAACATTAATATAAATAAAATAGATTCAGAACAAAACTGATTTATATTAACATCTGAACTTGTATAAAACTACTTTCTTTAACAAAATAGTCATGCAATAATTACTCATTTTTCATAGCCATCTCACTACTTTACACACTTTACAAAATTATAGAAAAAAGCTGTTTGTATAGAAATTAAAATCACATTGCTGTAATCAGCAGCATGGATTTAGAAAAGGACATGCTACCTGCAGAGTTGTGCTGTCATTAACTGACACTGTTGTCAAAACTGCAAATAAAGGAGAGTCAACAAAATTGTTTTCATAAAACCACTCAAAAACATTTGATTCAGCAAATTACATATTACTTCTTTGTGAATACAAAGTCTGTGACTGGGGTAACTCGGAACCAAGCTAGTTCAACAACTGTCTGAAGAACAGAGCATTGACAGTGCTTATAGAATGGTGTTGGTTTTCCACTTACTCAGTGAGGGAAATCTCCTGACTCTATGCCATACAGAGATAAATCCCTGTATGTGACCCAGATGATCTAAGTTCAATAACTGACATGGGTGGTATAGGATCAGGGTGGGAGGGGGTGGAGAAGGTGCATCTGTTGGCTTACCCATTCAGGAATGGTGGGGTTTCTCCCTGTGATCTGACACAACTGATGTAATTATGTGGCGAAAGTGACATTGAATTCAGCATGGAGGTAAAGCTAACCGAGGGTACATGCAGTGATGCATGTAATGCCAGCTGCTCCACTCAGGGCATAAAAAACAACCTTGGCATGACAGACAACAAATGAGGTGCTGTTGGGTGTTCTGCTCCATGTTCTCACTTCCCTTTCCCAACCCACTGACCACCAAAGCAGTTGAATTTTCAGCTTGAAGATAAACTAAGAAAAAAAAAGAGACAGGGGTACTTGAAAGGTCATTACTTAGGCAATTGATATTTATGTTATTTTTAAATACACTGTTTGGCGACATTAGTCAACATTAACAAATCACCTAGAGCCATATTTTACACCATCAAGAGGCTAGCTCTGCCACGGCGTGCAATCTGTGATCCGTGTTCTCCTATCTTGAGGATACTGCGCACCACAGTAGATGCCCAAAGCAGTTGATCTGTACAAGTCTTCCCCTTATAGGGCACCATGTAGAGTCTGTGCTGCTGCCAACAGCTCCATTCATTGGTGAGTCTGAGATGGAAACACTCAGCATGTTTTTTTGGACATAGGAGAAACCCCATGGAGACACAGGGAGAACATGCAAACTCCAAGCAGCCATTGGTCGGAGTACAAGATTGAGCCTTGTACCTTGTGCATGGGAAGCAAAGACCTTAACCACTAAGCCTTCTGGTCTCTTTTTAAATGCACTGTTCTGTAGGGACAATTGCAAACAGTGACAGACTGAGCTATGTTACTGAATCTAGTAGTCACATTTTTTTTTAATTCTTTCACCTGGAGGAGCCAGAAGTCAAACTGTGACTGCAGATACATTTTCTCATTCTCCTCCACCTGTGCTGTATAGCCCATACTGTGATAAAGATACAATGTCCACTTTAATTCATAACATACCAGTATCTCACATAAGTAGAACTGTATAACACATGCCAGTAACAAGAGGAAATAACCTTATGTGACTGTGAGTCAACTTACCTGGCTGTGATGGTTGTCCTAATCGATACCCCTGGGTCTGGGTCTGAGAAAGGAATGGGATTCTGAATCCTGGCTGGGAAACTTATCTCAGCTTCAAATTAAGTTCGACTGCTCGAAAACAAAGATTAAAAAATTCTCTCATTATGCTCCATTTCATCATTTTGTCAGAAGAGGGATACCTACAATTCACTAATCCATTAAATGAGACTAACTGTTGAGCTTCATTGCCTAAACTTTATACACTCATTTGAAGGAGAACAGAGAAAGTTATATCCTGCTTCTTTTTAGTTGTAGAAAGGAAAGGGGTCTGCCTTCGCTGCTCACTTTGCTAACTACTGGAATGGAGAGACAAGGCATACAAGGAAAGCCAGCAGTTTTGATGGAATTACAAAATGTACTTGATGATTTTATAGTCTGGGTCATATAGTCTACAAGTACATACTGCGTGATCCTAAACTATAAACCAGACTACAATTCCCTTCCTAGGTTAATAATTCAATGAATAACTTTAGTAAAATATGGTAATTATATTTGCTTCAGCAACTGGAAGGTAAAATCTCAAAGTTAATCTCTCCCGATATAAAAATGGAAACCAGTATCTAGTATGAGGGCTACTCAACAGGACATGTGAAAGTTTATAAAAATATGTTTTGCTCCTCTGAATTTAAATTTAAAGGGGAGGCAGGGTGAAGTAAAACCTGCAACCTTTTGCTAATGACATAGGGTCAGAAAGACGGGCACGAATTTTCTTGATGTCATTACTTTCATTAGCCTCAAGTAAAGACAGTTTGCCACCCTATGGTGGTGGTGCATGATGGGTGTACCTAACTTCTTACAAACCACGAAATAAGACAACTGCTCCAAGTTAAATAATTTTGAATCACACAGCTGCTTTCATTTTCCAAATGTGTGCGAGATGTGAGGACTTAACAGTGAAGCAGTAAGTGCAAGATGAATGTGTCTATTAAGGTTAATATTACCTCCCATGCGACCGTAATGTGTTGATGGGTAGCAGTTTTGTTTCTTTTGAATTCATCCTTTACATAAAGATTACCTAGAGCTTTCAGGTCAACAGGCAGCAGTCTGTATAACAATAAAATCCTCTTCTACAGGGACCTGACTAAAAAGATGGGCAGGATTTGGCATTTTCAATTGTTCTGAAATCTTGTGTATATAATCCAGCTGAAATGAATGCTTGTGCAGTTTTTAAATTAAAAGGTCAGTGTATAAATGTTAAAATGTTACATGAACAGTTAACCATTTCAGGGTTATTTATCCCCTTTAACTTAATAGAGTCCACCTACATACAACTCGTACTGGAAAAAAAATGCTAGAAATAGAGGTTCGTAGCAATACTTTGGTTAGTGCAGTCATCGTAAAAATGCATTATGAAGAGGTGGCCCTGTTGCTTCACTACTAAAACTCTAAGCCATTCTGCTGACAACTGCAAAAGTCACTAGTGTAAATGAAAATCCATCTTTACAGGGATGTTAAACATATTCACATTATTTTACATATTCAAATATGGGAGGCATACTTCTCAGACTGTTAGCTCTCAAAATCATTGCACTTAAATTATGATTAAATTCGCAGTCTTCTCACTCACAAGGCACATTTAGTCACACATGTGTGTGGGTATACTATAGATAGAAATTAAAGTTCAGATACATACCCTATTCTTAAAAGTACTTTGGATTAGTCGGCAGCTTCCTTAACTTAAATATTAATTTATTAAAACCATTCACTGCTGCTGCTATGCTGCCCGCCTGCACCCTTCCCGAAGTTCCCGGCCTGCTAAAGAATTCCAAGTGGTAGTCCAGTCCCCTCTCTAAACTGGTCTGGAAGGAAGAAAAAGCTTAACTGTTTTTGCAGTGCAGAACGCATGAGACTCTTACATGCTGCTGACCATAAAAACATAACCAAAGTACAGTACATTCAGTCAGTAGTCACACCCCTGAGCCCTCAGCCGAATTCTGACAGGCTGCTCACAAAGCTGACATCACTGTACACACACCTTTGTGTGCGATGTCGCAAAAAAGTCACCAAAAAATAATTAAAAAAAAAAAAAAAGATACTAAATTCGGGAATAAAGGGGGCCACTCAGGAATTCGTGGCACCCCGTTATTTGGACCTCAAAAACGGTAAATGCTGAGGAGTTCTGTACTGTTTACTGTCACAGTGCATTGTGACATGGTTGCCCTTTTCATGTCCATTTTGCAAAGCATTCTAACTTTATTTCTCATTTGTGTCTTTTTACATTTAATTACATCTGTTTTAACTTTTAATTATTTTAGCAGTGTGATTATAATTTCACATGCTGTGCACACATCCACAGTTCTTGCTAAGTTGGGTCTATTTCTCTTAATAGCAAACGCACCATTTCATTGTTTCTTATATTGCGTACTATTATTTCACTTTTAATGAATCATACAACTCTTCAAATTAATTTGTATTTGACTATACACTATTTGGCTTGGTGATATATTTGGTAGTCTCTTTGTGACTTTGTACGGTTGTACAGAGCATTTTTGTGGTTCACAGTAATTCCTAAACTTTTCTGATATGCTATTTTCACTTTTCTTAAGAAAAATAAGAGAGTTAGACACCTTTGTCTTCTTCCCCAGAGCCATTTAGAAATGTAGAAAACTGAACATCTTCGTGCTCTTCAATTAATTCACTCACAGTGAGGAATATGTACATTTCTGGATCCAGAATGTCTGATTTTCTACTACATTTTCTTGAGGTGAAAGGCTTTCCAGTGGTTCCAGTTGTAGTATTTTTCTAGAGATGATACTTTTCTGTTTCCAAGCAAATGTGTCTATATTGAATGCAAATTGTATGCAGATCTGAAGACATACAACATGTTTCTCCCTCATTGACTGATGAGTCCTAACTTTTTTCTAAATATCTCCAGTAGTGATCCCTGACTGCAGTTTACAGAAGGTGATTTATACATATTCCTTCAGACAAGGGAAAATGCACTCTCATAGGAAGTCCCAACATGAGCCTCAGTGACTGCAATAAGCATGTACTGTACTACAGATTCTATATACTGGCTGTTCAGGAAGCCATGACCTAAATAAACAATTATCTGGATGTTGTTGTTGAATATGTTGCACACCTTCTGATACATTGGTGCCTGAGATCAGTTAGAAGTTCATTTGATCCTTTTTGTGTGAAAGTTATTTTCAAAGTAAAGTTTAGCCATTTGGTCTCTGCTCTATACATTGTTTATCAACACTGTGCCAGAAGCATTAAGAAAAGGAACTCCTTATTTTCCCTTACCAGGATAACTGATTGCTGGTAGACATTACAAATGGTTCCATTGCACTGGCCTCAGCTTGAGGAATTCCATACTTTTGTGTTCAGGGAATCAAACTAAACTTGCAAAAGTTCTCTGCGGTCTCAGTTTAGAGTTGTTTTCTTTGTGGCAGTGCTGCACAGTCTTTGGTGTCACTTATTCCTGCCTATAGAAGAGGCACAGTAAGTCATATCCCAGGCAGCCTAGGTGAGGTTGCATTGGAGGGGACCCACACTTTCACTGTCCTGCACTTCTGGGTCATTAATGGGGGTCATATTCTTCACATTTCCATCTAATTTTATGGTTAATGGACAGCATTGCTCTGTGAGAATTTATTGGCCATAAGGTTATCACACCCTCACAGACCTTTTGTTACCGTCTTACCATTGTGCTGTAGAGTTGCAGATAATCCCCACTTTTTTCAGTGTTGGCTTTTCCTTCCTGCACAGAACCTGTGTGCCTTTATGAAAGATACTTTGCTTGTGAGTCGGGCTGTTCCCTTGCTTAGGTGGACTGGAGCACCCAGGGAATTGGGGCTTAACATCAACCAGCAGGAACTAAAGAAAATTGTTTCTAATTCTGAAATCTCTGGAAGGGGACTTGAAACCAGATCCCTTTCTGCCTCACTTAGGCAAGTTGTGTTGTGGTATTTGGACATGCAAGGTAATATGCATTCATGCCTACTTTGTGTAAAGGTGGTGCAAGTGTGACATTAAGCAATGGATTAGCACATTATTTGGACAGTCATTTGTATCTCCGGGACATGAACCAAAAGGCACAGCTCTGACCCTCTCGTAGAACTGTGAATAAGAGGATATGCACTGTGTTGATGGTCTCTGGGAGTGACTGCCACAGATACTGGCATGTTTGCATTCATGAGAGCCCTTCCCTTGATGTTCTTCGTGTTTCACTGTTGCAGTCATTACACTTGGGTTATCCTGCTGGCAGGCTACCCTCAGTCGGCCTGAATTCCAAAGTCTTGGTCCGGCGTCGGTTGCTATCGCCTCTTCCCTGACGTCAGTGCGCCAGGGGTATAAAAGATGCAGCCGACACCATTTTCTTCAGTCTTTATTGCCGCGCGGTGCCCGAAGTATAAGCAGTTCGTAAGTGCCGGTCGGCCAACTCCTGAGATTTTTGTATTCGAATTTCAGATCCGAAGTCTACATTTAAAGCTAAGTACCCCGTTGTGGAAACTTTTTTCTTGCTCCAGACTGATGTCAGAAAAAGTTAATTGTATTTCTTGTGGGAAGCAAATACCTCATAAGGACTTTCATTCTTATTGTATTCCTTGCCTAGGCCCTGACCATGACATTGCAAGTTGTCGGTTTTGTGCTAGATTTAACCAACGCACTATTAAGCGTCAGTACGATTTTGCATTACATTATTTTGACAGAAGATTTAATTATACGATGTCGTCGGATAGCCATCCGACTACCAGACTTCACGTGAAACGCAAAAAAAAAAAGAAAAGGACAGGCATCCAAGGTCCAAAACCGTTGATGAGGCTTCTTCTAAGCCAGTCGCCGGTTCATCGGTTCTCAGTGAGGTGCCTTCGCAGACCCTGATGCCCGCCACTTTAGAGCCGCAGGTCGCTACCGACTCCCACGTGGAGTCGACTAAGCCGCTGGAAGCTCAGGGTAATGGACCTTCAGAGACTATTCCCTCAGATGGGTCCGGAGCCGCTGAGCAGGCATCGGCTTCTGAGGGTGTTTTCAGACCTACTCAGATGTTCATCGTGTTTCACTGTTGCAGTCATTACTCTTCGGTTATCCTGCTGGCAGGCTACCCTCAGTAGGCCAAAATTCCAAAGTCTAGGTCCGGCGTCAGTTGCTGTCGCCTCTTCCCTGACGTCAGTGCGCCAGGGGTATAAAAGATGCAGCCGACGCCATTTTCTTCAGTCTTTCTTGCCGCGCGGTGCCCGAAGCAAAAGCAGTTCGCAAGTGCCGGTCGGCCGACTCCTGAGATTTTCAAATCCGAATTTCAGAACCGAAGTCTTCATTAAAGCTAAGTACCCCGTTGGGGAAACTTTTTTCTTGCTCCAGACCGATGTCAGAAAAAGTTAACAATTGTATTTCTTGTGGGAAGCAAATACCTCATAAGGATTTTCACTCTTACTGTATTCCTTGCCTAGGCCCTGATCACAACGTTGCTAGCTGTCGGTTTTGTGCTAGATTTAACCAACACACTATTAAGGGTCGGTTCGATTTTGCATTTCATTACTTTGACCGAAAATTTAATTATATAATGCCGTCGGAACAACTGACGACCGGAGTTTACAAAAAATATGCAAGGACAAGGAAAAGGATAGGCATCCGAGGTCCAAAACCGATGACGAGGCCTCTGCTAGGCCAGTTGCTGGTTCGCCGGTTCTCAGTGAGGCGCTTTTGCAGCCCGTGGCACCTGCTACCTCAAAGCCACAAGCCACTTCCGACTCCCACATGGAACCGACTGGGCCTCTGGATACTCAAGGTATTAGACACTTGGAAATCATTCCCTCAGATGGGTCCGGAGCCGCTGAGCAGGCATCGGCTTCTGAGGGTGTCTTCACACCTACACAACTATATATTAAGCCATCTTCAGCTTCAAAGACTAAAGCAGCTCTAAAGACAAAGAAACAAGCACAGCATTATCCTACTCAGTCTACCATGCCTAAAAAACAGATGCTCAAAATGGCAGAAGACCTAATTACTTTGATCAGGGGCTCCCACCCCCCACCTGATGAGGCCTAGGCAAGAGACAGAGTATTATTCTTCTGATCAGGTTTCTATTTCCTCTGATTCTTCTTCTGAACAGGATTATTCCATGCTTCCCTATGAGGACTCTGATGCTGAAGAATCCATTCCTTCAGCCTCTCCTCCTGAGGATTATTCTTTTGGGGAAACCCTGCATACCATGAGGGAGCATTTCCACTAGGAGAGCCAAGATTATTCTGAATCTAAGAAAAGGCTCAGAGACTTTCTGCTACTTCCTCAGCACAGACCCCTTGCTATTCCACCTGTTTTAGACATTGTAGATAATGTTTTTTCAGAGTCCGGCCTGTCCCCTGACTCTTTACCCCCTGCACCTGCTAAGCCAGACAAATACTGCAGGGTTCCGGATTCTCATCAATTCCTATATAAAAACCATGCTGCTGATCCAGAAACTATATCTCAGCATCCCAAAGGGGTTAAAGCCTCCACTGCAAAAAACCCTGTCCCATCTGATAGGGATTCTAGGGCTCTAGACATATGAGGGAAAAAAGTATACACTTCTGCTACCTTGGCTGTAAGGGCTTTAAATTGTCAGTTTCATATGCTTAAATATCAGCAATATTTAATGTCACTGCTTAAACAGAAATTGTTGACAAATACTGAATGTTCCGAGAACAAGGAATTGCAGGATTATTGCATGCAGCTGAACAAGTGGGAAAGCATACTTTGCAATGTGGTTATGATTCACTGGAGGCCTCGTGCAGGGCCGCTCTCACAGGTTCTGTTATTAGAAGGCATGCTTGGTTAAAGGAACAGAATCTGCCTGATCATGTTAAAGCAAAATTATTAGATGCACCATTACAGCATGATACTTTGTTTGGTACTAAAGCAGAAGAGGTTTTGAAAAAAATCGAGATAAAGCAAAATCCATGCAGACAGTCAAGGATTTCTTACAGGTACAGCCACCCAGGTTTAGCAGGAACTGGCCTTCTAAATATTGGTCCTTTCCAGTGTCAGACAGACCACAAAGAGGCAGATACAGGTGTTCCAGAGGCAGATCTCAGCCCCAAGGCTCATACAGGCCTAAACAATGGGGTGCTCCTACCTCCAAAAGTGGAGAAGACAAATCACAACCTTACAGGAAACTGTCCCAATGACTTTCTCTGCCAGACCCAACCCCTTTTCTGTTGGCAGCCCCCTTAGGGGTAAAACTAGCACTTTTTTCACCAAATTGGCAAATGATTACCCAAGACCAATGGGTCCTGAACATAGTGTCCCAAGGCTACAGGTTCCATTTTCACACACTACCAAGGTCAAAAGGTATGCCAGACCTGCCACACAATCAATAGGCAGAGGTGCAAAAACTAATTACAGCCCTCATGGACATGAGGGCCATTCAGCAAGTACCACAAGAGCAGGGGCAAGGATTTTACTCCAGACTTTTCCCAGTACCCAGGAAGGACAGAACCTGGAGGCCAATACTGGACCTGTCTATACTAAATACGTTTCTGGAAGTTCCAAAATTCAAGATGTTGACTCTACAACAGCTACTGCCCATGCTGGGCAAAAAGGCTTGGCTCGTAACTTTGGACCTAAAAGAGGCATACCTGCATGTCCCAATCAGACAATCTTGCAGATTCATAGCTGGCTCAATGCATTACCAATTCTCTGCACTACCCTTTGGCTTATCTACTGCGCCCAGGGTCTTTACAAAGTGCCTGGCACCAGTAATTGCATTCTGAAGGCAAAGAGGAATTCAAATATATCCCTACTTGGACAACTGCCTAATTCAAGCAGAGAACAAAGACATTCTTCTAAAGCATCTGACGTTTGTAAAAAGATTAACTGGCCTAGGGTACACAGTAAATGAAAAGAAATCAAAACTAGTGCCCTCTCAAGAGATAATATTCCTGGGTGCAAGTTTAAATACTACTGCCCAGATGGCTTATCTCACGCCAGACAAACAAAAGCAACTGACTTCTCACTTCAAGAAATTGGCAACAAAAACCCACTTATCTGCAAGGAAAATCCTGCAGGCCCTGGGTTTCATGGCATCCTGCATTCTACTAATTCCATATGCCAGACTGCATATGAGGAAACTACAATGATATCTAAAAAGTGTTTGGACTCAGCATTGCCATAGCCTGGAGACAGTAATTGCACTCATTCCCTGCCTGCAAGAGGAGTTTCGATGGTGGGCAGAAGCCTGTCACCACAACAAGGGTCTGCCATTCAGTTTACCCACAGCCAGACACTGACAACGGATGCATCAGATTATGCCTGGGGGGCCCATATGGCAGGAAAATTTATTCAGGGCACATGGCCTGCAAACCAGATGCATCTTCACATCAATCAAAAAGAGATGCTAGCTGTTCAAAATGCCCTGACAACTTTCAAGGACCTGCTTCATCCAGGACAACTACTGATAAAGACAGACAATACTACGGTCATGTGGTACATAAACAGGGAGGTGCACATTCCTACCCTCTCTGCAGACAAGCAATGACCTTATGGGACACACCATTGGCTTTTCAAATTCACCTGCAAGCACAATTCCTGCCAGGAAAAAAAAATACTCTGGCAGACGAACTAAACAGAAACCTCATGGATCCCCACGAATGGAAACTGGATCCACAAGTCTTCAGCATGGTAATAAGGAAATGGGATGCCCAGACATAGATCTATTTGCCTCCCCTCACAACTGCCAATTGCAGAGATTTTGCACAAGGATTTATCACAAGCAAGCATGGAAAGTGGACGCCCTATCCTTCAGCTGGAAAAATCTAACAGTATATGCCTTTCCTCCACTGCCTCTCCTTCCCATGATACTCCTAAAGGTCAGACAAGAGAAGCCAAAAATGATACTGATTGCACCAGACTGGCCACGCCAGCACTGGTACCCAGTCCTAAAGAGCTTGTCTCAAGGTCCAGCATAGATATTGCTTCAAACTTCTCACTTGCTGACCCAGCAAAACAATCAGATCCTGCACAGCCAAATCAGGACCTTAAATCTGGCAGCATGGCGGATAATGTAACCATTCAGAACACTCCCCTTTCAAAAGCTGTTATGGATGTTATCTTGGAGGCAAGGAGGCCCAGTACCAGAAAATCTTATGCAAAAAAATGGAAGAGATTCTGTGCTTGGAACCAGGAACAAGGCATTGACACGTGCGTACCAAATATACCTCAGATTTTACAATACCTAACTGAGATGCTGAACAAAGGCCTTTCTTTCTCATCAATTAAGATTCATGCCTCTGCCATTTCAGCCCATTACAATACGGAGCCACCTATTTTTTCTCATCCTTTAATAAGGCAGTACCTCAGAGGGGCCAAAAACATTAGGCCTCCAAGGAGAGCACCAATTCCGGCCTGGGACCTAAATTATGTTTTGGAAAAACTCACACCGCCTCCTTTCGAGCCAGCTTCAACAGCTTATATAACATTTTTATCCTGGAAAACAGCTCTACTCCTAGCAATAACCTCAGCAAGGCGAGTCTCAGAGTTACAAGAACTCATGGCTGTGGAACCTTTTATCATTTTTCATCCAGACAGGGTTTCTTTGAGGACAAACCCTACATTCATAAGGTGGTATCCAGTGTGGCACTCGACCAAACCATTTACTTGCCTACCTTTTATCCAAATCCACAGAACAAGGGTGAGAAAATTTTGCATTCTTTGGACATACACAGGCAGTTACATTTCTACTTGGACAGAACTAAAGCTTTTAGAAAAACTGAGCAACTTTTAGTGCCATATAGTTCATAGGTTGGTACTGGGCTATCTGCCCGAAGGCATATATTAGCCCAGCCAGGTTGTGCGGTATTCACCTCCTGTTTAGTAGTTCCCTAGACCCTTGTACTAGCAGCTAGTACCCTTGGCCCCTATCTAGTAGTGCTGTTGGTGTGATCCCCGGTGTGAACTTTCTGTTACCCATCCACTCATCAAGGTTCCTCTTGAAGAGTGATAAAGAGGGGCTCTGTCTTATGCAGATCGGGACCCTGTTGCATAGTAAGGGAAGTCTCTGCAAAGAGAATCTGTCCCTCCAGTATATTCTATTCATTGTTGTGTTGAGGTTTATATCCCTAGAGCGTGTAGCTCGAGTAGATTTGGTTTTGCTAAGATGGAGCATGTTCAACAATTCTGGGTTGGACATGGCTCTGTACGTTAGACAGAGATCGCCTCTGAGAAAGCGGTGTGCAACAGAGAACAGTCTTAGCTTTTTCAGTCGTGCTGCATAGGGCAACTGTTTGAGGCCAGTAATCCTCTTGGTTAGGTACCTCTGTGGTCTCTCCAGCTGCTGGAGATGTCTAGCCAGGTACATTCCAATTGGTGCATTGTACACAATAATGGGTCTGATGAGGGAAGAGTAGAGGGGCACCATTACATCCTTAGATCTTGATGCAAACCCTTTCGTGATCAGATGGGTCACATAAAAGGATTTTCTAACCACTTTGGCAACATGGTTATCAAAGGAAAGCTGACTATCTACTTGGGTCCCTAGATCCCTTATTTCTTCTTCAGATTTCAGGGGATTACCTCCTATGTTGTAGTTTGCGGTACTCTGTTTTTTCCAAAGGGGATTACTACACATTTTTTTGCATTTAGCTTGAGACCATGGCTTTGACACCATGCATCAGTCTCATTTAGGCCCTTCTGGAGGATCTCCATGTCGGCTGGAGACTTATTATAACACCCAGTTTGCAGTCGTCCGCAAACTTAGTCAGCCACAGCCCTTCCGTGCTTGCCTGTACTTCTGAGAAGTATATGCCAAACAGGAGGGGCCCCAGGACAGAGCCCTGAGGCACACCACTCGTTACTGGTCTGGATTCGGACATAGATCCCACTACTCTTACTTTATGGGATCTGTCTGAAAGCCAGTTTGCGATCCATCTTGTGACGTAAGGGTTTATGCCCAGGCTGGTGAGCTTATCAATAATACCTGAATAGGGAATGGTGTCAAATGTTTTAGCAAGGTCAAGGTAAGCCGTGTGTACCTCCTTTCCCTTATCTATAGCCTGAGTAACTGTCTCAAAGAAATCCACCAGGTTCAGGAGGCATGATCTGCCCTCGACGAAGCCAAACTGTGTCGGGTCCAGCGACTGGAGGTTCCCAATCTCTCTATTTATGACTTCCATAATGATTCGCTCCATAGCCTTACAGATCAGACTGGTCAGGCTTATTGGTCGGTAGTTCCCAGGGTCAGTTGTGACCCCACCCTTGTGTAGCGGGACCACCATTGCCGTGCGCCATTCTATGGGCACATATCCTGTGGAGAGGCTGAGACTGAACAGGGTATTAAGATGCGGGGTTTATTCCTTTTGGAGCTCGCATATGACACAGCCTGGGACGCCATCTGGTTCCATGTAGGCAGTGTTTTTAGCTTTAGATTGAGCCTTGTTAACCAACGTATTAGTAATAATTGGACTTACACAATCCCCTGGAATGGTAATAGGCCCTGTAGGTGGTGAGGATATGCTGCAGGATCACAAGGAAAGGCTGTCTCAAAACAGACAATTTCTAAATGGATAGGCCATTGCATCCATTTCTGCTATTTTCAACATGGCAAATCAGTGCCTAAGGGCATTAGGCCTCATTCCACCAGAGCAGCAGCCACTTCAGCAGCCTTCCTCAGGAGTACCAACCAAAGATATCTTAGAGGCTGCAACTTGGGGTTTAGTGTACACTTTCACAAAGCACTACCACTTACCTCTTTACTCTAAGTCCAGAGCAGGCTTTGCCACTGCAGTTCTGCAGGGCCTCATAGCCTCTCCTAATCCTCTTTAGCCCAGCCAGCCACCCATCCTCAGCTTTGGGATTCAACCCAAGAGTAGTGACTGCAACAGGGAAACACGATGAACATAGTACAGTTGTGTACCTACCATAAATGTAGATGTTCGAGTGTATTCACTGTTGCAGTCCAGGTTACCCACCATCCACCTTCTCTTTGCTGGGACTTTTCTGTATTTCTCTATCCTATACAACCTATTTGGTGTAGTTGCTTGTAGAGAAAGGGAATGTTATTTTTGTGCATGTCTTTTTATTGGCATATTTTTTCAGCCTACCAATTTGGGGGCACCTGACATCTGGGGCAAGAAACACTGAAGAAAATGGCGTTGGCTGCATTTTTTATACCCCTGGCGCACTGACGTCAGGTAAGAGGTGACAGCAACTGACGCCGGACCTAGACTTTGGAATTCTGGCCGACTGAGGGTAGCCTACCAGCAGGATAACCCGAGTAATGACTGTAACAGTGAATACACTCAACATCTACATTTATGGTAGGTACACAACTGTACTTTATTCATTAAAACAACTTCAGCTTCAAAGGCAAAGACTAAAGCACCTTTAAAGACGAAGAAACAAGTACAGCAGCCTCATGGACAGGCCTCCGTGCCCAAAAAACAGATGCTCCAAATGGCCGAAGACTTAATTACTTTGATCAGGGGTTTCCCATCCCCCTCCTGATAAAAGGCCTAGGCAAGAGACAGAATATGAATCTTCAGATCAGGTTTCCATTTCCTCTGACTCCTCTTCTGATCAGGAATACTCTCTTCCTCCCTATGAGGATTCTGATGCTGAAGAATCTAGCCCTTCAGCCTCACCTCCTGAGGATTACTCTTTTGGGGAAACCTTGCATACCATGAGGGAGCATTTCCACTGGGAGAACCAAGATTTTTCAGAATCTAAGAAAAGGGTCAGAGACTTCCTTTTACTACCACAACACAGCCCCCTAGCTATTCCACCTGTTAGACATTGTTGATGATGTATTTTCAGAGTCCAGTCTGACCCCTGACTCCTTATCTCCAGCTCCGGTTAAGCCAGACAGATACTACAGGGTTCCTGACTCTCATAAATTCCTTTTCAGAAATCCTGCTGCTGACCCAGAAACTATCTCTCAGGGTCCCAAAGGGGTCAAGGCTTCCACTGCTAAAAACCCTACCCCCTTTGACAGGGATTCTAGGGCATTGGACAGATGAGGAAAAAAGATTTACACGTCTGCTACCTTGGCTATAAGGGCTTTAAATTGTCAGTTTCATATGCTCAAATATCAGCAATATATTATGTCACTGCTTAAACAGAAAATGTTGATAAATTTTGAATGTGCAAAAAACAAAGAAATGCAGGATGTATTGCATGCAGCTGAACAAGTTGGAAAGCATACTTTGCAATGTGGTTTTGATTCTTTGGAGGCCTCCTGCAGAGCCTCTGTTATGGGTTCTGTCATCAGGAGGCATGCTTGGTTAAAGGAACAAAATCTGCCTGATCATGTCAAAGCAAAATTATTAGATGCCCCATTACAACATGATACCTTGTTTGGTGTTAAAGCAGAAGAGGTGTTAAAGAAAATGGAGGACAAAGCTAAATCTATGCAAATGGTTAAGGACTTCTTACAGGTACAGCCTCCAAGATTTAGCAGACACTGGCCTACAAAGAATTGGTCCTTTCCAGTGTCAGACAGACCACAAAGGGGCAGATACAGAAGCCCAAGAGGCAGATCCCAGCCCCAAGGTTCATACAGGTCTAAACAATGGGGTGCTTCTACCTCCAAAAGTGGAGAAGACAAATCACAGCCATACAGGAGACAGTCCCAATGACTTCCCCCTGACTGCACCAAGCACTTATCTTCTGGCAGCACCTTTAGGGGGAAAACTAGCACTTTTTCTCAAAATTGGCACATAATAACCCAGGACAAATGGGTCCTAGACATAGTGTCACAAGGCTACAAGTTTCACTTCCATACCCTGCCAAGGGCAAACGGTTGGCCAGACCTGCCAAAACATCAATGGGCAGAGGCACAAAAGCAAGTCTCATCCCTCATGGACATGAGGGCCATTCAACAAGTGCCAGAGCAAGAGCAGGGTCAAGGATTCTATTCAAGGCTGTTTTTGGTACCAAGAAAGGACAAGACCTTGAGACCAATACTGGACCTATCTGTTCTAAACACATTTCTGGATATTCCAAAATTCAAAATGTCGACTCTACAGCAACTTCTGCCCATGCTGGGCAAGAAGGCTTGGCTTGTGACTTTAAACCTAAAAGAATCATACCTGCATGTCCCAATCAGACAAACATGCAGAAGATATCTCAGATTCAAAGCTGGCTCAATGCACTACCAATTCTCTGCACTGCCCTTTGGCTTATCTACTGCGCCCATGGCCTTCACAAAGTGCCTGGCACCAGTAATTGCATTCTGCAGACAGAGGAATACAAATATATCCTTACTTGGACGACAGCCTCATTCAAGCAGAGAACAAGGACATTCTACTACAGCATCTGGCGTTTGTAAAGAGATTTCTAACAGGCCTAGGGAACACAGTCATTGAAAAGAAATCAAAACTAGTACCCTCTCAAGAGATAATATTCCTGGGTGCAAGTTTAAATACAACTGCCCAGATGGCTTATCTCACGCCAGACAAACAAAGGCAACTGACTACCTATTTTAAACTGTTGGCAACAAAGGCCCAGTTATCTGCAAGAAAAATTCTGCAGGCTTTGGGCTTCATGGCATCCTGCATTCTACTAATTCCATATGCAAGACTGCATATGAGGAAACTTCAATGGTACCTAAAAAGTATTTGGACTCAACATTGCCACAGCCTGGAAACAATAATTACCCTCATTCCCTGCCTGCAACAGGAGTTTCGATGGTGGGCGAAGACTTGTCACCAGAACAAGGGTCAGCCATTCACTTTACTCCCAGCCAGGCAGACATTAACAACGGATGCATCAGATTATGCCTGAGGGGCCCACATGACAGGAAGATGTATTCAAGGCACATGGTCCGCAAACCAAATGCATCTACATATCGATCAAAAAGAGATGCTAGCTGTTCAGAATGCCCTGACAGCCTTCAAGGACCTACTTCATCCGGGGCAACTACTGATAAAGACAGACAACACCACAGTCATGTGGTATATAAACAAGCAGGGAGGCACTCATTCTTACCCCCTTTGCAGACTAGCCATGACCTTTTGAGACACAGCATTGACTTACCAAGTACATCTGCAGGCACAATTCCTGGCAGGAAAGATAAATACTCTGGCAGACGAACTAAGCAGAAACCTCATGGATCCCCACGAGTGAAAATTGGATCCACAAGTCTTCAGCATGATAACAAGGAAATGGGGATGCCCGGATATAGATCTATTTGCCTCTCCTCACAACTACCAACTAAAAAGATTCTGCACAAGGACTTATCACAGACAAGCATGGAAAGTGGACGCCCTATCTTTCAGCTGGAAAAGCTTAGCAGTATATGCCTTTCCCCCACTGCCTCTCCTCCCCAAGGTACTCCTAAAGGTCAGACAAGAGAAGCCAAAGATTATACTGATTGCCCCAGACTGGCCCCGCCAGTACTGGTATCCAATCCTAAGAAACTTGTCTCAATGCCCGGCTTGGACCTTGCCTCAGATACCTCATCTACTATCCCAACAAAACAGTCCGATCCTGCACAGCCAGCTAAAGACCTTAAATCTGGCAGCATGGCAGATAATGTAGTCATACAAAACGCGCCTCTCACTAAGCTGCGATGAATGTCATTTTGGAGGCCAGAAGGCCTAGTACCAGAAAATCTTATGCTGGAAAATGGAAGAGATTATGTGCTCGGAACCAGGCACAAGGAATTGACACAGCTGTACCAAATATTCCTCAGATTTTGCAATACTTAACTGAGATGCTGGACAAAGGCCTATCCTTTTCATCAATTAAAATTCATGCCTCTGCCATTTCGGCTCATTGCAATACAGAGCCACCAATCTTTTCTCATCCCTTGTTAAGGCAGTACCTCAGAGGAGCCAAAAACTTAAGGCCTCTAAGGAGATCACCAATACCTGCATGGGACCTAAATTATGTCTTGGAAAAACTCACCCTGCCTCCTTTTGAGCCAGCCGCTACAGCTGATATAAAGTTTTTATCTTGGAAAACCGCTCTGCTCCTAGCAATAACTTCTGCAAGACGAGTCTCAGAGCTACAGGCACTCATGGCCGTGGAACCTTTTATCATTTTTTATCCAGACAGGGTTTCTCTGAGGACAAACCCGACATTTATGCCTAAGGTAGTGTAAAGTGTGGCCCTTAATCAAACTATTCATCTGCCTACATTCTATCCAAACCCACAGAATAAGGGGGAGAGAATTCTGCATTCTTTGGGCATACACAGACAGCTACGCTTCTACTTGAACAGAACCAAAGCTTTCAGAAAGACAGAGCAACTACTAGTGGCATTTGCTGCAGGATCACAAGGAAAGGCTATCTCAAAACAGACTATTTCAAAGTGGATAGGCCACTGCATTCGTTTCTGCTATTCACAACATGGCAAGCCAGTCCCTAAAGGCATTAGGCCACATTCAACCAGAGCAGCAGCCACCTCAGCAGCCATCCTCAGGGGAGTACCAACTAAAGACATTTTAGAGGCTGCTACCTGGAGTTCAGTGCACACCTTTACAAAGCACTATCATTTACCACTCTACTCTAAATCCAGGGCAGGCTTTGCCACTGCAGTTCTGCAGGTCTTCATAGCCGCTCCTAATGCTATTTAGCTCCAGCCTCCCAACCATAGCTTTGGGATTCAACCCAAGTGTAATGACTGCAACAGTGAAACACGAAGAACATAGTACAGTTGTGTACACTTACCATAAATGTAGATGTTCGAGTGTATTCACTGTTGCAGTCCAGGTTACCCTCCCACCATCCCCCATATTTTTGCTGCATCTTATCTGCACTTCTCTAATCTATACAACCTATGTGGTGTATTTGCTTGTAGATGAAGGTATTATATATTTTGGTGCATGCATGTTTTATTGACATATGTTTAGCTTACCCTTTTGGGGGGCACCTGACATCTGGGGCAAGAAAAACTGAAGAAAATGGCGTTGGCTGCATTTTTTATACCCCTGGCGCACTGACGTCAGGGAAGAGGTGACAGCAACCGACGCCGGACCTAGACTTTGGAATTCAGGCCGACTGAGACTAGCCTGCCAGCAGGATAACCCAAGTGTAATGACTGCAACAGTGAATACACTCGAACATCTACATTTATGGTAAGTGTACACAACTGTACTTTCTGCAAAGTAGTTGCAGAGCAAAGGAGGTTGATGTTAGATGCTTTTTATATTGTTTCATTGCAATATCCAGAAAAAAAAATGCCAGAACTCATAATGACAGTCTCCTGGTGGTATAAACAAATGTGATTTTAGGACTTCAGGTGTCTGGCAACACAAGAAGCTATCCCAGTGTAAGCTGAGGAAGCTTCCTTTGGTTGAACTGACAGAATTTTCTGCTCATTTAGACACCCTGCTGTTGCCACAGATGGCTGAAATCACCAGGGAGTATTCTTGAAAGGTATGGTCTCTTACACGAAAGAAGTCCTCCACCTAGTTAGAGATATCTTATTTCACCTCAGTTTATTGGCTTGCAGGTAGTCCATATCTGTCTTGGGTATCTTTGTAACCTGTGTCTGAGTTATTCACAATGATACAACTCTGTAGAATCGTCCGGATGTGTAGTACATCTTGTAACCTAGTTTACATTCTATCATCTTATTTTTGTATAGTATTCTTCTTTTCATTTGTATTATTTTTTTGACTGTAGTGGACTTGTATTGCAATGTATGCGGAGCTTTTCTCCCCGGGCCTTCACTAAAAATGGGTTCTGTAGACCCAGTGGAACCAACCTGGTAAATAAATGTCAAATAAAATAAATGTTTTGGAATCGCTGCATATTGTGACCTTGTAGGTGTTATAGCATAAATGATTCTGCATTATTGCCCAAATTTAAAGAATTACTTTCCTCATTGAGACTACCTGATTTATTGTACACTGCCTTTAATGTTTCACTTGCTGTTATGATCATCTGTTGTTCACTTTTCTGTACACCGACTTATCTGTACACTAACTGCTTATGCATTCTGTGCAATACCATTATTTTCTTGTATTTCACTCAACATTCTTCTAGCTGGGACTGAAATTGGTCTGTTGTGATAAGGACTGTAGCCCAATCAATAGATTCAAATACACTAAACAATAAAGTCATGATTGACAAGCCTGCTTATCCTCTTTTTAAAGGCTTTGAATTTGGAAGTTTGACTCTTAAAAGACACTTTTTACATTTCCAAAAAAAAAAAAAAAAAACGACCTTGGTTTCATTCAAATTGCACATTGCTGTTGAGTAAAAAATCATAATATGCACCATATTCAGGCTATACAACTCATGGTTCTGTCATTTTGGTCTTACATAGTTTCTGTTGACCCTATTTTTGTCTTCATACAATCTTCTTATGCTGCATTTTAATGCTTCCCATCTGAATAAAATAAGTAATAATATTCAAAGATTAAATGTTATTTTGTGATGTGCTTCAATATGTTATTTTAGAAAAAATAGCTAAGAGAAAATGGTATAAATAACAGCTTACATATTTGGAAAGCAGGTAAGATCAAAAATCTTAATTTACCTAACGACTGCTAGCAAGTACACATATTCATAATGTTGTGGCTCAGAATTCTTGAGGACCGTTTTCTCCCATTCCTTCCAGTTTCCCTCTGTGTTTTATATCCATGGTTCCCATTATCCATCCATTTTGTTTTTTGTTTCCCATTTGCACATTCATTTCCTCCTTTTTTCTTTCAGAGCATTAACTAACTTTTATCAATTCTGCAGTTGTTATACTCTTTTCGGCTCTTCCAATGCCTTGTAATCACTTTCTTAGCTACAAGCAGTACTAGCCATATGAGGGTTTCTAAAGAATGCGGGCTAACTGTGACTTTGCTACAGTGATAATGAGGAGCATATATTTTTCTTAATATATTTTGGCTACTTAACTGTGCTAACAGTTGAATATCTGCATTATATCGTGACAGAGCTTCACAGCTTCAAAATATGTGTTCCTTTGTTCCTTTTTCTGTTTTCCAACACCTCCAGCAGTGAGGATCAGTATTCTGGTATATATTAGTTAATTTACTTGGTTTATAAAAATTTTATATTGCCATTTCCACAAAAAATCATGTACTTTCTAGCTTTGATTGCTTCTTGTCACGTTAATTATGGTCTCCCACTGTTTTTTCTTGTTGAGGTATTACATTGGAATCTCTCCCATCCTTGCTTGTCTCTTTCTGTTATAGCTCTTGTCAGGCATACCAGAGGTGGACCATGTTATAATTTATATAATTAGTACTCTTTTTTTGTCTTATTGTTAAAACCCCTACTATTATTGCTGGCCATCCCTCCCTGTCTCTCCCTCTCTTCAGCCTTCCCCATTGGGGCATATGTGATTGTCAAATGAAACCTTCAAACTGAAATATTCTTCTTTCTGATATATCAAATTCCTCCTTGGCATCTTCCTAGCTCTTACTCCCTTCTTTCTTTAGAAGATCGTACCAATATTTAGTTATGATCAAGCTTTTTGCCCAGTACCAACCTATTGTTATGTCTTTTTTTATCACTTTGATTTGCCCCGGTAGGTAAGATATCTTGCTTCCAGTTAGGGATTTAGCTGAAAATATTTTATTTAATTCAGTGCTAATTGTTTATAATATTAAAATCTTCTTCTTTTTAGCTCTATTGCTGCATGCCAACTGTAATACATTCATTATTTTATAGGTCCAGGTAATTTTCTATTGTCACATCCTTCCATTTAGGTTGGTACAGTTTGTCTTGACATCGTATGTAAATGTCATGGCTAGTGCCTTGGTATCACCATTTTCACTAGGTCTTTTGGGAACATCATCTTATCCCATGCCACTCTTGTCCTTTGGTCCTGCCAAATACATTCATTCATTCCTCTGTTTTTCTTATTATTTTCTCTTCTAGTGGTTACCAGAAGGCCTGGCCCAGGCATAGAATGTGTGACAGCATATGCCAGTTTTGTATGTCAGCTTCTTGATTTATATCCATATTCACAGTCTTCCATCTCTGTAGATTGCCCCACATTTTTGCATTCCTTCATTATAACTTTTCTGCCAAGATTCTTCTTGACTTCTGACCAGCGCCCCCCCTCCCGTCCCCACCCCAGATATTTTATATAATCATGCCTCCACAAAGCAAATAAAAAAGAGCATTGAGTATAATAAAGCTCTCCTGTAGCAAATACAATAAATACTCCATGGTGGTACAGTGGTTAGGTTTATCACCTCACAGCTAGAGGTTCTCTGGTTCGATTCTTGGCTGGAGTGCCTTCTGTGTGGAGTCTGCATGTCCTCCCTCTGGTCGAGTGAATTTTAAGACATGCAGATAGGTGTGTGTCTGTGTGTGTGTCTGTGTGTGTGTGTGTGTGTGTGTGTGTGTGTGTGTGTGTGTGTGTGTGTGTGTGTGTGTGTGTGTGTGTGTGTCTGTGTGTCTGTGTGTCTGTGTGTCTGTGTGTCTGTGTGTCTGTGTGTGTGTGTGTGTGTGTGTGTGTGTGTGTGTGTGTGTGTGTGTGTGTGTGTGTGTGTGTCTGTGTCTGTGTGTGCGTGCGCGCGCATGTGCCTGCCTTCATTGAAGGTGGGGTGCCAAGTTGGTAACTCAACACTGTAAAAACTTTACTGCCAATCAGTCTGTGGACCGGTGATCTGCTCTGGCGATCTCTAACCGGAAAAGCTGAAAGACATTGCTAGAAGCAATTCTATATCTGGGTCTCGTATCTCCATGGAGGCAAACAGATAAAGAGCATTAAAAACAGAATATTACTTTATTTTAATGACTTTCTTTCAATAACTAGGAGATAATGTTTTATGAAAGCATTCAAATCTTTTCTCATTCTGGGAGGGCAATAAAGATAAGACAAAACCAGACAGCACTTAGTAGAAGCACAGGCTGTACCATGCAACTTAGTATGGATAAACCTTACTTTTAGGTTAAGCCAAGTCTCGAGTGTGGCTGTCAGTTTGGGAAATTTTTCCTGTTAGATGGTGCAGCGGTAGCATTGTTGCCTCACAGCAAGAGGTTCTCCCGTTTGATTCTCGGCGGGGGCGCCTTCTGTGTGGAGTCTGCATGTCCTCCCCATGGTCGACTGGTGTTTGAAAGACATGCGTAGAATGGGCGTGCCTTCGTTGAAGGTTGGGCGTCGAGCTGGCACCTGTAAAAAAAAATCTACTGCCAATCATTAGCGGACCGGAGTTCCGCTGTGGCGACCCCTAACCAGGAAAAGCAGAAAGAAGAAGAAGATGCCTCCACATATGTGGAGAAAGATGCGATGAGTCTGAGGTAATGTATTTTATGAAAATGTATCAGCTGTTTTAATGTGATTGGTACATTTAATGTAAATATGCACTAAACTTATTAGCATGCATACTCTGAAAAATTCCCAATTAAGCTAAAGGGATAAAAGTACTTAGTAGACATTACTTTTAATGTCAGTGAATTTGCTTTATTATTTTCTGGCAAAGTGAGTCGCGCCATTTTTATCCAGGCCATGCACTGGCTATTTCTGATAAGGACCTGTGTAGCAGATGTGACTCTCCCTCTCCTTCTACACTGGATAGTCTTTCCATCTACATACCACTGATGAGTTAAGCTGGACAAATGTATCATTTCATGTTTTTTCTTTTTTTTTTTCCATGTGTGCTAACTTATTTTCATGGGATGCTCAAACTGCGGATTGCCGGAGTTAAGTGTCACCTCCCAATCCAGCATATATCACAAGAATGGATACTGTCTGAAGATGTATGTACCTCCAGATTCAGAAATTAATGAATGCAAGGATTTTATGCAGTTGTTAGGATCTCAGAAGAGGAACTCCCAGAAGTAACCTCTGTAGAGTGTCTTCTTGCAAATGGTTTGTGATATATACATGTCTGTTATGTAAAATAAATGAATAATGAATGAATGCCTTACAGGAATGTACTTTATGGTGAATACCTTACGCAGCTTTACTTTTTTTACCTTTAGTACTTTAGTACTTTCTTCTGGTCTCTGCTGATACAGACACATTGTAATAATTATGTTTCATTGCAGAATGCTTCCAGGAGTATAAGCCATTCTACACTTGGCACTTGGAAAAAAACATTAATGCGGATGTGGAAAAACTTAAAGTTAGTATGTTTCCTTTTTACAGCTTCATTTGTAACTTGTAGTTTTGATTGTTATTGCTTCTATTCTATCGTTATTATTCAATTCAATTCAGCCACCCTTGGTTCATTTTATGTATGCATTCAGAAAGCTGATTGTAAACTGATAACCAGAATAGTTTTCAAATCTAATGGTAATCACTGCTTAGATAGTCATGTTTCATTTGCACTGTGTTTGCTGTCTGATCTTTATTTCTTTTAGGAAGGAAAGCCACCTGTATGGTATGTGATATGACTGTTAGCTGTCCAGTATTTAGTTTGTTGTAAGCACTTGACTTTCCAGTTTGTATTGTGTGGAATTTATAAAATATCCTAGGAAATCAGGAAATAAGTGTTACAGAAGGTGTAAATCAGAAATGCCCAGGTTAAAAAAGTTGTTTTTTGTTACCTAGATGTTGACAATAGCACTTAAACTTGACATTTTCACTTGGTGCAAATATCATTTTTCCATTGATGAACTGTAGACTATGAAACATGTCTTGGTCTCAGTCATTCAATGTATTGTTATTCATATGATCTGTTCTATGATCACTCAGTTAAATTTCTCCAAATGCTTAGTTCTTTTACATATAGTTCATGAAATCAGTACTGTTTCAGTCTTTGATATTATTCAAAAGTGCTCGTCTCAGCACTTGCAATGTACCCAGAATTAAGGGATGTTCATCACGTTTCACTGTTGCAGTCATTACAGTTGGGTTATCCTGCTGGCAGGCTGACCGCAGTCGGGTTGAGTTCCAAAGTCTAGGTCCGGCGTCGGTTGCTGTCGCCTCCTCCCTGACGTCAGTGCGCCAGGGGTATAAAAGATGCAGCCAACACCATTTTCTTCAGTCTTTCTTGCCATGTGGTGCCCGAAGCAAAAGCAGTTCGCAAGTGTCGGTCGGCCGACTCCTGAGATTTTCAATTTCGAATTTCAGATAGGAAGTCGACATTAAAGCTAAGTACCTCGTTGGGAAAACTTTTTTCTTGCTTCAGACCGATGTCAGAAAAAGTTAATAATTGTATTTCTTGTAAGAAGCAAATACCTCATAAGGATTTTCATTCTTACTGTATTCCTTGCCTAGGCCCTGACCACGACATTGCTAGTTGTCAGTTTTGTGCTAGATTTAACCAACGCACTATTAAGCGTCGGTATGATTTTGCATTTCATTATTTTGGCAGAAGATTTAACTATATAATGCCATTGGAGCAACCGGCTACCGGAGTTTATAAAAAGCGCAAAGAAAAGGACAGGCACCCGAGGTCCAAATCAGACGACGAGGCCTCCGCTAGGCCTGTTGCCGGTTCTCAGTGAGGCACTTTCGCAGCCCCTGACTCCCGCTACCTCAGAGCCACAGGCCACTTCCGACTCCCACATGGAGCCGACTAGGCCGCTGGAAACTCAAGGTATTGGACTCTCGCAAACTATTCCCTCAGATGGGTCCGGAGCCGCTGAGCAGACATCGGCTTCTGAGGGTGTTTCAGGCCTACACAGTTATATGTAAAACCAACTTTAGCTTGAAAGGCAAAGACTAAAGCAGCTCTAAAGACAAAGCAACAAGTACAGCATTCTCCTGGACAGACCTCCATGCCTTAAAAATAGATGTTTAAAATGGCCAAAGACCTAATTACCTTGATCAGGGGTTCCCATCCCCCTCCTGATAAGAGGCCTAGGCAAGAGATAGAATATGCATCTTCAGATCAGGTTTCCATTTCCTCTGATTCCTCTTCTGAACAGGAATATTCTCTTCCTCCCTATGAGGATTCTGATGCTGAAGAGTCTATTCCTTTAGCCTCTCCTCCTAAGGATTATTCTTTTGGGTTAACCCTGCATACTATGAGGGAGCATTTCCACTGGGAGAGCCAAGATTACTCAGAATCCAAGAAAAGGCTCAGAGACTTCCTTTTCTTACCTCAGCACAGGCCCCTTGCCATTCCTCCTGTTTTAGACATTGTAGATGATGTATTTTCAGAGTCCGGACTGTCTCCTGACTCTTTGCCACCAGCTTCTGTTAAACCAGACAGATACTACAGGGTTCCTGATTCACATACATTTCTTTATAAAAACCCTGCTTCCTGATTCACATAAATTTCTTTATAAAAACCCTGCTGCAGACCCAGAAACTATCTGTCAGGGTCCCAAAGGTGTCAAGGCTTCCACTGCAAAAAACCCTATACCCTCTGATAGGGACTCAAGGGCCCTGGACAGATGGGGGAAAAAGAATTATACTTCTGCTACCTTGGCTGTAAGAGCTTTAAATTGTCAAATTCATATGCTTAAATATCAGCAATGTCTAATGTCACCACTTAAACAGAAAATGTTGACAAATTCAGAATGTGCAGAAAACAAAGAAATGCGGGATTTATTGCATGCAGCTGAACAAGTAGAAAAGCATACTTTATTTATTTATTTATTTATTTATTTAAATTTGTTGACCGGGAGTGTCCAACTGGACGTAGGTCCATTTTCAGCGGAGGCCTGGGGAGAAAAACTCCACAGTTAAAATAAACAGACAGTATTTACATTGGATTACATAGTGATTAACAATTTACATAGCAATTACTTACAACATATTTACAGATGAAGAACATAGTACATCAGTAGACAACTAGAATCTTTATCTGTGAAGTGCATACCAGACATTAACAAATGTTACAAGAAGAAGAAGTTTGTGCTGTATAATAAGTACTGGCTTATGAGCATCTGAGCTTGCTATAATCAAGGTAGTTAGTGGAGTGGAAAGAAAGGTAGTGGTTGGATGGGGTGGATGATATTAGAGTGGGAGTTGCAATGGCACAGCCAGCATGTTTTTAGTTGTGCTTTTAGTAAAGTTTTCAAGTGGGTGCATGATGGTATGGAGGTAATTGTGGGTGGGAGTGAGTTCCATAATTTGGCTATGGCGCAAGAGAACAGTGCTTCACCAGCAGAGTTATTGGCTTTAGTGATCTGCAAGTGATTTTTGCTGATGGATCTTCGTGGTCTGGTGGTGCGATAGGGTTGGAGTAGATTCTGGAGGGATGGGACATTTAGTGGATGGTTTACTAGTTTGTGGGCGAGTGAGAGTTGATACCACTGAAGGAGGTGAGGGAGTTCAAGCCAGCCCGGTTCAGCAAGTGAGAGACAGTGGTGACTACGGTAGGATGCCCCTGTGGCGATGTGGTTTTGATTCTCTAGAGGCCTCTTGCTGGGCCGCTGTTACAGGTTCTGTCATTAGGAGACATGCTTCTTTAAAAGAACAGAATTTGCCTGATCATGTTAAAGCAAAATTATTTGATGCTCCATTACAACATGATACCTTGTTTGGTGTTAAAGCAGAAGAGGTGTTGAAGAAAATGGAGAATAAGGCTAAATCTATGCAAACAGTCAAGGATTTCTTACAGGTACAGCCTCCCAGATTTAGCAGGAACTGGCCTGCAAAGAATTGGTCCTTTCCAGTGTCAGACAGGCCACAATACAGACGCCCCAGAGGCAGATCACAGCCCCAAGGCCCATACAGGCCTAAACAATGGGGTGCTTCTACCTCCAAAAGTGGAGAAGAAAATTCACAGCCGTACAGGAAACGGTCTCAATGAGTTTCCCCTGCCAGCACTAAGCACTTATCTTCTGGCAGCTCCTTTGGGGGGAAAACTAGCACTTTTTGCACAAAATTGGCACATGATCACCCAGGACAAATGGGTCTTAAATATCTTATCCCAGGGCTACAGGTTCCATTTTCACACCCTGCCAAGGCCAAACGTTATGCCAGACTTGCCACACAATCAATGGGCAGAGGCACAAAAACAAGTTTCATCCCTCGTGGACATGAGAGCCATTCAGCAAGTAGCACAGCAAGAGCAGGGACTAGGATTTTACTCAAGGCTATTCTTGGTGCCCAGAAAGGATAAAACCTGGAGACCAGTACTGGATCTGTCTATCCTGAATACATTCCTGGATATTACAAAATTCAAAATGTTAACTCTGCAGCAGCTCCTGCCCATGCTGGGCAAGAAGGCTTGGCTTGTGACTTTAGACCTAAAAGAGGCATACCTGCATGTCCCAATCAGACAATCATGCAGAAGATACCTCAGATTTATAGCTGGCTCAATGCATTACCAATTCTCTGCACTGCCCTTTGGCTTATCTACTGTGCCCAGGGTCTTCACAAAATGCCTGGTACCAGTAATTGCTCTTTGCAGACAAAGAGAAATTCAAATATATCCTTACGTGGACGACTGCCTTATTTAAGCAGAGAACAAGGACACTCTACTACAGCATCTGGCGTTTGTAAAAACATTACTAACAGGCCTAGGGTACACAGTAAATGAAAAGAAATCAAAACTCGTACCATCTCAAGAGATAATATTCCTGGGTGCAAGCTTAAATACAACTGCCCAGATGGCTTATCTCACGCCAGACAAACACAGACAACTGACTACTTATTTCAAAATGTTGGCAGCAAAGACCCAGTTATCTGCAAGAATCCTGCATTCTGCTAATTCCATATGCAAGACTGCATATGAGGAAACTTCAATGGTATCTAAAAAGTGTTTGGACTCAACATTGCCACAGCCTGGAAACAATAATTAGCCTCATTCCCTGCCTGCAACAGGAGTTTCTATGGTGGGCAAAAGCCTGTCACCACAACACGGGACAGCCATTCACCTTACCCACAGCCAGGCAGACATTGACAACAGATGCATCAGATTATGCCTGGAGGTCCTATATGGCAGGAAGATTTATTCGGGGCACATGGTCCGCAAGTCAAATGCATCTACATATCAATCAAAAAGAGATGCTAGCAGTTTAAAATGCCCTGATAGCCTTCAAGGATCTACTTCATCCAGGACAACTACTGATAAAGACGGACAGTACTACAGTCATGTGGTACATAAACAAGCAAGGGGGCACACATTTCTACCCCCTCTGCAGACTAGCCATGAACTTGTGGGACACAGCATTGACTTAATAAGTACATCTGAAAGCACAATTCTTGCCAGGAAGGATAAATACTCTGGCAGACGAACTAAGCAGAAACCTAATGGATCCCAATTGGATCCACAAGTCTTCAGCATGATAACAAGGAACTGGGGATACCCGGACATAGACCTATTTGCCTCCCCTCACAATTGCCAACTACAAAGATTCTGCACAAGGACTTATCACAAGCAAGCATGGAAAGTGGATGTGCTATCTTTCAGCTGGAAAAATTTGACAGTATATGCCTTTCCTCCTCTGCCTCTCCTCCCCAAGGTACTCCTCAAGGTCAGACAAGAGAAGCCAAAAATGATACTAATTGCCCCAGACTGGCCCCACCAGCACTGGTACCCTATCCTAAAGAGCTTGTCTCAATGCCCACCTTGGACATTACCTCAAATTCCTCACTTATTGACCCAACAAGACAGTCAGATACTGCACAACCAACTCGGGACCTTAAACCTGGCAGCATGGCGGATAATGTAGCCATTCAAGACGCACCTCTTTCTAAAGCAGTCATGGATGTTATTTTGGAGGCCAGGAGGCCTAGCACCAGAAAATCTTATGCAGAAAAATGGAAGAGATTCTGTGCTTGGAACCAGGCACAAGGTATTGACACAATTGTTTCAAATATTCCTCAGATTTTGCAATACTTAACTGAGATGCTGGATAAAGGCCTTTCTTTTTCATCAATTAAAATTCATGCCTCTGCCATTTCAGCTCATTATAATACAGAACCACCTATTATTTCTCATCCATTACTAAGGCAATACCTCAGAGGGGCCAAAAACATAAGACCCCCAAGGAGAGCACCAGTACCTGCATGTGACCTCAACTATGTCTTGGAAAAACTTACACTGCCTCTGTTTGAGCCAGCATCTGCAGGTGATATAAAATTCTTATCCTGGAAAACAGCTCTGCTCCTAGCAATAACCTCCGCTAGACGAGTCTCAGATTTACAGGCACTCATGACTGTGGAACCTTTTATCATTTTCCATCCTGACAGGGTTTCTCTGAGGACAAACCCTACATTTATGCCAAAGGTAGTGACCAGTGTTGCCCTTAACCAAGCAGTTCACTTGCCTCCCTTTTACCCAAACCCACAGAATAAGGGTGAGAGACTTCTGCATTCTTTGGACATTCACAGGCAGCTACGCTTTTATTTGGACAGAACCAAAACTTTCAGGAAGACTGAACAACTTCAAGTAGCATATATGCTGCAGGATCACAAGGAAAGCCCATCTCAAAGCAGACTATTTCAAAGTGGATAGGCCACTGCATTCGTTTCTGCTATTCACAGCATGGCAAATCAATGCCTAAGGGCATTAGGCCACATTCCACCAGAGCAGCAGCCACTTCAGCAGCCTTCCTCAGGGGAGTGCCAGCCAAAGATATCTTAGAGGCTGCAACTTGGAGTTCAGTGCATACTTTTACAAAGCACTATCACTTACCTCTCTACTCTAAATCCAGTGTGGGGTTTGCCACTGTAGTTCTGCAGGGCCTGATAGCCTCTCCTAATCCTATTTAGCACCAGCCTCCCAACCATAGCTTTGGGATTCAGCCCAATTGTAATGACTGCAACAGTGAAACACGAACATAGTACAGTTGTGTACCTACCATAAATGTAGATGTTCCAGTGTATTCACTGTTGCAGTCCAGGTTACCCTCCCACCATCCCCTTTTTCCTTGCTGGGACTTTCTGTACTTCTCTATTCTATATAACCTATGTGGTGTATTTGCTTGTAGATGAAGGAAAAGTTGTTTTTTGGTTATGCATGCTTATTGGCACTAGTGAGCCTACCATTTTAGGGGCAGCTGACATCTGGGGCAAGAAAAACTGAAGAAAATGGCGTCGGCTGCATCTTTTATACCCCTGGTGCACTGACGTCAGGGAGGAGGCGACAGCAACCGACGCCGGACCTAGACTTTGGAACTCAGGCCAACTGCGGGGTAGCCTGCCAGCAGGATAACCCAATTGTAATGACTGCAACAGTGAATACACTCGAACATCTACATTTATGGTAGGTACACAACTGTACTTTATATGTATTGGTGACATATTAAAGTAAGACTATAAATTATTTTTATTAGTCCTGTCAGTCTTTACATTAGATGCTATAATCATTGGATGTAGCAAATTCAGTGATCAGTGCTTCTTTTGTCGTTTTTTTTTTTTTTTTTTTTTTCTTGGAGTACTCCATCTGTTTTTTTTTTTTTTGCATCTATATATGAGGTAACAAAGGCAAAAATTAAAGTGGGAGGGTTCATCTCTGATAAATTGTTTCTGACAGAGGAACCAGGAAGGAGTGTTCTCTTTCCCCTTTGTTATTTGCATTATGTTTAGAGCCATTGGCAAAAAAATAAATAAGGGACTCAAATTTAATAATATAATTGGTATGGTAATCAAGAAAAGTTGGCTTTATTTGCAGATGATATTATTTTTGTAGCAGATAAATCCAGAAATAAATTTCAGTGTTGTGGAACATTTCAAGACTGTTTCAAGTCTTTTCTGGATATAAAATTAATAAAACTAAAACAATGGCTATAGCTGTAAATTGTGTACCCACACATCACTTGGTTTAGTAGGACCCATATTTATAGGGACACAATAAAATGAAGCATTTAGGAATATGGATTAAAAAGGATTCTGTTATGGCAAGATATGTGGGAAGAGACTAAAAAAATAATAGTGGACAGAAATGAATAAAAGATTTGAAAGATTTTATCTGGGAAGGGAAGAGGGCAAGGGTCAAGTGGGATAAGTTGATCCCTGCAATAGGAGAAGGCGGTTTAGGATTACTGGATTTGAAGGGATATTTCAGAGCTACACAGTTAAGGCTCATACATATAATACAAGAGAAAACTATAATTCAAAGTGGAAAGGTATGATGATGGAGCAAGGCGGGTTTCAAGAAATAAGGAGAGAGTGGTATTTTGGATGCAGATCCTTAAGCAGAATAGCAGCCATACAGAATATTATAATCATAAATTAACAGATATTTCCCAGTGTAGTCTTCCTCCCTTTCTAATAACCCCTTACTACCACAAATTTGCCATTATTATCTTTTTTCCTCTTCTGTCATGATTGGAGCCCCTCTAACAATCATTATTATTACTCCCAATTTCCTTTGTCCCTGATATTCTGCTGAATATCCATCCTGGAATGTCTTTCTTTGTCAAATTCACATGCCCATTTCTTTTCAAATGTGTTTCCTGCAGCATTGCTGTTTGTGCTTTGCATTTCTTAATGTAATTCAGTATTCTTTCCTTTTTGTCTGTATTTGTAAGGTCATGTACATTCCAAGATAATGTGGTTAAAGTGGCCATTATGATAAAAAAAGATATTGGTCCTACCTTTTGTTTTTTGGAATATGTATTTCATCATTTGCCTTACATGTACATACCAGTGTTTGGCTGGCTGATCTTTTGTACAGATATTTCTTCAAAGTTCCATTTGAACCCTTGTCACATTTTAAAGACTTTCTGTTTTAATGAAAATCCTCAAAATGAATACATTTTAAGAATACCCCCACCTCTTGTTACCTGAAGTACACTAAACTAATTACATTTTCATCAAATGAAGTTTAATGTTTCAAATAGGAACAATTGCACCAGATCGATAGCTATACCCATAGGCACGATGTAATCTAAAATTAGGTATCCATGCTAAAGTGCATGTTACAGTGTGTGTTCCCACTTAACACTGATTGCTGTCTGTTTTTTTTTTCTTATCTCTGCTCACTTCTCCTGTGTGAAAAACATCTTGCATGCTTTTAGATAACATTTACTAAAGTGCACTGGCTACCTTTAAATAAAACAAAACCGTACACTGTTCTGCTAAATATATTATAGTACTAAGGTTGTTGGGGAGGTTACTATATCTTATTCATTTCCCATAATTTCAAATTTTATTTTTCACAGAACTGCTTGTATTGTACCTTTTACTTTTGCATTTCCCTCAGCAAAGAATGCTGAGAAAATTAATTTCTTGCAACTGTAGACAGCCTGACTCCATGTAAAAGTTGTCAGTAGTGAGGAAAAAACAGCTAACACCTCTACAGATGCATGAGGGAAACTTTGTAAATTTCACTCGAGCCAACTACTTTCAGCTACAGACTTCATGTCTCCCACTAACAGCATTTGCTAATTTAAAAAAAAGTTAACATCTTTGCAGATGCAAGAAACTTAACATTTTTCATGTCTTTCTTTATTATGTCTTATGTCTCAAGCCCATTTGCTTACAGAAAAAAATTGTTTAGATTAATATCCTTGGTTTAAGGTGTAGACATCCACCCTTGTAAAAACAAGATAAATTATTATCTTACTTCTGCATATAATTTAATAAGTATACTTTTTCGCCCCACCCAGCAGCCCAAGATCGCAGCATTGTATTAGCATAAGCTTGCTTCTTTCCAGTTTTTTCTTATTGTGTTACAGTGTAAAGTCTTCTTACGACTAAGAAAAAAGTAATGTTTAATCAAATATCTTTAACATATATAACAAGTCACCAAAACGACTCCTCTCACATATAAAATACCCTGACTGAACACCATACAAGACTACTTTACAATATAACATGCTATTATTGTCATCTTTTTTTTCTCTCTCTTTCTTTGGGGTTCTTCTAAATAGCAATGACAGTGTGGCAAATGTTTTAAATTCCACTTACCAGGTTTAATAAAATCAACAAAATTCCAGTCTTTTTTTCAGTCTTTTTTTCTTGTAAAACCATATTTCACAAATGTGATTGATGCTTTATAGCATTCCATTTATTCACTAATGTCAGTGTTGCTGGTCTTCATCTCTTCATCTCTTCATCTTCCAACACCAGACTGTGGTTCAAGTCTGAGGCACTCCTGATTCTTTTAGTGAACTCCTGTGATGTTCATCGTGTTACCTTGCTGCAGTCATCACACTTGGGTTATCCTGCCGTCAGGCGGTCCCGCAGTCGGCCTGAATTCCAAAGTCTTGGTCCGGCGTCAGTTCCTGCCACTTATTCCCTGACGTCAGTGCGCCAGGGGTGTATAAGAGGCATCCGACGCCATTTTCTTCAGTCTTTCTTGTCGCGTGGTACCCAACGCAAAAGCAGTTTGCAAGTGCCGGTCGGCTGACACCTGAGATTTTCGAATCGAATTTCAGTCCGAAGTCTTCAAAACTAATTACCCCGTTGGGGAACCTTTTCTTGCCTCAGTCCGATGTCAGAAAAAGTTAATAATTGCATTTCTTGTGGGAAGCAAATACCTTATAAGGACTTTCATTGTTATTGTATACCTTGCCTAGGCCCAGACCACCATGTCACTGGTTGTCGGTTTTGTGCTAGGTTCAATAAGCGAACTATAAAGTGACGCTTTGATTTCGCACGACACTACTTCGGTAGGAAATTTAATTACACTATGCCATCGGAGCAACCGACTACCGGCGTGCATAAAAAATGCAAAGTAAAGACAGGCAGCCTAGATCCAAGCCAGACTCCGAGGCCTCTGCTGGGCCAGTCGCCGGTTCTCCAGTTTTCAGTGAGGCGCTTATGCAGCCCCTGGCTACCGCAGAATTGGAACCCCAGACCGCTTTGGATTCTCTAGCAGAGAGTTCTAGGCCGACGCATCCATTTTCTTCAGGCCCTACCTACGACATTGCAGAAGGAGAAGCCGGTGCTGTAGAAACACCTTCGGTTTCAGAAGGTGTCTTCAGACTGACTACTCTCACCATAAAATCTTATGCTAAGCTTAAGACTCCTCTAAAACCAAAAAAGACTGCACTTCAGTCTCCAGTTCAAGGCCCCATGCCTTAGAAACAGATGCTTAAAATGGCTGAAGATTTGATTTCTTTAATCAGGGGTTCCCAACCCCCCCCCAACAAAAGGCCTAGACAAGAGGAGGATTATGCCTCCTCTGATCAAGTGTCTATTTCCTCAGGCTCCTCTGAGGAACAGGATTTCTCCTTTCCCGCTTATGAAGATTCTGATGCTGAAGATTCCATTCCCTCAGCTTCTCCCCCTGAAGATTATTCCTTTGGGGAAACCTTACATACCATGAGGGAACATTTCCACTGGGAAGGTCAGGGCTACTCTGACTCAAAGAAAAGGCTCCGAGAGTTTCTTTTACTACCCCAGCACAGACCACTTGCTATCCCCCCCCAGTTTTAGACATTGTGGATGATGTTTACTTAGAATTTAGTCTAAATCCAGATTCTCTGCCTCCTGCTCCAGCCAAACCAGATAGATACTATAGAGTGCCTGACTCACACAAATTCCTTTACAAAAGCCCTGTTGCTGATCCAGAGACAATCTCCCAGGGTCCCAAAGGGGCTAAGGCTTCTATGGCTAAAAATCCTATACCCTCTGAAAGGGACTCCAGAGCACTAGATAGGCGGGGGAAGAAGGTTTACACCTCAGCTACTCTAGCTATGAGAGCACTAAATTGTCAATTTCACATGCTTAAATACCAGCAATTCCTAATGTCTCAAATAAAACAAAAGATGAGCATGCACCCTCAACAGCCTGAATTCAAGGAAATGTAGGATCTGTTGCATACAGCTGAACAGGTGGGCAAACATACTTTACAATGTGGATTTGATTCCTTGGAAGCTTCCTGTAGAGCAGCTGTTACTGGGTCTGTTATACGTAGGCATGCTTGGTTAAAGGAACAAACTCTACCTGATCATGTTAAAGCAAAGTTACTAGATGCACCCTTATAGCAGGATGTCTTATTTGGGGTTAAAGCAGAAGAGGTTTTAAAGAAAATGGAGGATAAGGCAAAATCTATGCAGACGGTCAAAGACTTCTTACAGGTACAGCCCCCACGCTTCAGCAGAAATTGGCCAACAAAAAATTGGTCCTTTCCAGCTTCTGACAGACCACAGAGGGGTAAATACAGACGCCCAAGGGGCAGAGGACAAGCACAAATCCCTTACAAACCTCGCCAATGGGGCACTGCAACACAGAAGGGAGGAGAAGACAGGTCCCAAACTACTAGAAGACAAACACAATGACTTAAACCTCAAACTGCCAAGCAAAACTCTCTTGGCAGCTCCCTTGGGAGGAAAATTAGTACTTTTTGCAGACAACTGGCGCATCGTCACAAAGGACAAATGGGTCCTAGACATTATCTCACAAGGATACAAATTCCATTTCCACACCTTGCCAAGGATAAAAGGAATGCCAGGCCTGCCACAAAATCAATAGGCAGAGGCACAAAAACAAATTACAGCTCTCATGGACATGAGAGCCATTCATCTGGTACCTACACAGGAGCAAGGCCAAGGATTTTACTCAAGGCTCTTTCTAGTCTCCAGAAAGGGCAATGCTTGGAGACCCATACTGGACCTTTCAATTCTAAATACCTTCTTGCAAGTACCCAAATTCAAGATGTTAACACTACAGCAGCTTCTTCCCATGTTGGGCAAGAAAGCTTGGCTAGTAATGTTGGACCTCAAGGAGGCATACCTGCATGTCCCTATCAGACAAAATTGCAGAAGATACCTCCATTTCATTGCAGGTTCAACCCATTACCAATTCTCTGCACTGCCCTTTGGCTTATCTGCTGCGCCCAGGGTCTTCACAAAATGCCTGGCACCATTAATTGCATACTACAGACAAAGAGGAATTCAGATATACCCATACCTGGACGACTGCCTCATCCAAGCAGAAAGCAAGGACATTCTCTTACAACATCTGGCTTTTGTAAAACACCTTTTAAGTTGCCTAGGGTACACAGTAAACGAAAAGAAATCAAAACTAGTGCCCTCACAAAATCTGACATTCCTGGGTGCCAGCTTGAATACAACGGCCCAGATGGCTTATCTGACGCCAGACAAACTACAACTTACTCAATACTTCAAAACAATGGCAACAAAGACCCAACTCCCTGCAAGAAAAATTCTGCAGGCCTTGGGCTTCATGGCATCTTACATATTACTAATACCATTTACAAAACTGCATATGAGGAAATTACAATGGTACCTAAAAAGCGTATTGACTCAACACAGCCACAGCTTGGAAACAATGATACCTCTCATTCCCTGCCTTTAACAGGAGTTTCTATGGTGGTCACAGGCATGTCACCTCAACAAGGGTCAGCCTTTCACCTTACCCCCAGCAAGGCAAATTATGACAACAGATGCATTGGACTATGCCTGGGGGGCACACATGGCAGGATGGTGCATTCAAGGCATATGGATTGCAGATCAAAGAAATCTACACATCATTCAAAAAGAAATGCTCGCTGTGCAGAATGCCCTGACAGCCTTCAAGGTCCTCTTACATCCAGGACAGCTTATAATAAGGACAGACAACACCACAGTAATGTGGTACATAAACAAGGGGGTACACACTCCTACCCTCTATGCAGGCAAGCAATGACCTTGTGGAACACAGCACTGGCTTACCAAGTTCAATTACAAGCTCATTTCCTGCCAGGGAAAAAAGAACACATTGGCAGACGACCAAAGCAGAAACATCAAGGATCGCCACGAGTGGAAACTGGATCCACAAGTATTTGCAATGATAACTCAAAAATGGGGGCTCCCAGACATAGACCTGTTTGCCAGCCCCCAAAACTATCAGCTTCCAAAATTTTGCACAAGGACATTTCACCATCAAGGTTGGAAAGTGGACGCAGTCTCATTCAGTTGAAAAATGCTGACAGTATATGCCTTCCCTCCATTGCCCCTTCTCACAAAGGTGCTGCCGAAAGTCAGGATAGAGAGACCCCGAATTATACTCATTGCCCCAGACTGGCCACACCAGCACTGGTACCCGCTATTAAGGAATATGGCCCAGGGCCCACCATGGATTTTTACCACAAATTACTCATCTGCTCACACAGCAAGACAATCAGATTCTACACAGCCAGCTCAAAACCTTAAATTTGGCTGCATGGCAAATCACCTAAGCAACCAGCCAGCTCCTCTTTCACAAGCTGTTATGGATGTTATTCTGGAGGCCAGGAGGCACAGCACCAGGAAAGCCTACTCAGACAAATGGAAAAGGTTTTGCACCTGGAACCAAGCTAAAGGCCAAAATACCCTTCAGCCGGACATACCTCAGATTCTACAATATCTAACTGAGATGTTACACAAAGGGCTTTCTTTTTCATCTATTAAAATCCACGCCTCAGCTATTTCAGCTCACTACAACATGGATCCTCCCTTATTTTCACATCCACTTCTAAGGCAATTTCTCAGAGGGGCCAAAAACATTAGGCCTACCAGGAGAGCACCAACGCCAACTTGGGACCTCAATTTTGTTCTGGAAAAACTTACACTACCTCCTTTTGAGCCAGCTTTCTCAGCTGACTTAGTTTATATCATGGAAGACTGCCCTGCTGCTAGCAATTACTTCAGCCAGAAGAGTTTCAGAGCTTCAGGCACTAATGGCAGTAGAGCCTTTCCTCATTTTTCATCAAGACAGTTTCTCTATGAACTAACCCCTCCTTTATGCCTAAGGTGGTATCCAGTGTGGCTCTAAATCAAACCATCCATTTACTCACCTTCTTTCCAAAACCACAGAACAAAGGAGAAAGACTCTACTACTTGGATAAAACTAAGGTCTTCAGAAAATATGACCAGCTTTTTGTATCCTATGCTACAGCATCACAAGGAAAGGCTATCTCAAAACAGACCATTTCCAAATGGATAGGACATTGCATACATTTTTGCTACACCCACCATGGAAAACCAGTCCCTGCTAGCATAAGGCCCCACTCTACCAGGGCAGCAGCTACATCTACAGCCTTCCTCAGGGGGGTGCCAACCAAGGATATTCTGGAAGCTGCAACTTGGAGTTCAGTACACACCTTCACCAAACACGATCACTTACCACTTTACTCTAAGACTAGAGCTGGCTTCGCCACTGCAGTTTTGCAGGGCCTTCTAGCCTCCTGTAATCCTGTTTGACTCCACCTCCCATCCTTAGCTTTGGGATTCTACCCAAGTGTGATGACTGCAGCAGGGTAACACAATGAACATAGTACAGTTTTGTACCTACCATAAATGTAGATGTTCAAGTGTATACCCTGCTGCAGTCCAGGTTACCCTCCCTCCATCCCCTCTGACCTAACTAAAACCTTTCAGTACCTTAAATTCTGATACAACCTTTGTGGTGTATTTGCTTATAGCTGGAGGGATGTTTTGTTTGTGCTAAACTTTTATTATTGGTACTATCTACTGACCACCTTTTGGGGGGGCACCTGACATCTGGGGCAAGAAAAACTGAAGAAAATGGCGTCAGATGCCTCTTGTATACCCCTGGCGCACTGACGTCAGGGAAGAAGCGAGAGCAACCGACGCCGGACCAAGACTTTGGAATTCAGGCCGACTGCGGGACCGCCTGACGGCAGGATAACCCAAGTGTGATGACTGCAGCAGGGTATACACTCGAACATCTACATTTATGGTAGGTACAAAATTTTACTTTTTTTTTACTGTCCCTAAACCATTTTCTTTAGGAACAATGGAAAAGTTTTGTTGGCAACATCTCTTTATGAGCTTTGTCAGAACAATGAGAAGCACTTTTTGTTGGATAAAGTATTTCCTCCTTGAGTTGTTCTGCATCAGAAAATATCTTTGATCCTTCAGGAAAAAAATATTCTGAAGGGTACAGCAGCGTAACTCTCACATCTGCCTATTGATATTCCCAAACGTCAAACAGGAACACAACTGTAAACAATCTGGTATTTAATCTTTCCCAATGTACACTAACACAAGAGTTCTGAGTAAAGGTTTACATTTGTACCTGAGCAATATTCAGATGTTGCACTAACTCTTACAGAGTTTTATTTTGTTAGATCTCTAAATCTAAAATTTTTATTTGGGACAGATTCAGAAATTAATTCTAAGCCTTATAAAGAAGGAAGTATGTATGTACTTCTACTATACATGTATTTGAAAAGGCTATAGAGCACGAAATGTATCAGTTGTATCACAGCAATTATAACAATTATTTTCCTAACTTAACATACAACCAGTTAATAGCTGTTGAATCACTAGCAAATGATGAGCAAATTGTAATCAAATCTGCTGACAAAGGGGATGGGATAGTAGTTCTTGACCCAGGGTAGTATATGAAAACCATGACAGAAATGTTAAATATAGTTGAATATGAACTCATTACAATGTGTGAAGCAGCTGTAATCATAAAAACAGTCATTGACACACTAAATAATATGCATTTGAAGCAAGTCATTGATAAAGAACTGCTAGAATATTTAGTCACAACCTCCCTCAGGCACCATTTATTTATGGTGCCCCAAAAATACATAAATCCCTCGCAGCACCACCTCTGAGACCAGTAGTGTCAGTTTAGGGTTGGTTAACTGAACACCTGTCTAAATATTTGGATTTGCAGCGAAAAAGCAGATTGGAATGTACTGACACAGTTATAAAGGATGCTAATGATTTCCTAAGTCAACCATGTGTATGGTCATGATAGAAAGATTTAAAGGATTGTCAATTTGCTACACCCAGTGTAGATTCATTATTTACTGTCATGCCCAATCAGGCCAGTATGTTAAACAATATCTAATAGAATACTCAGTGTATACTTTAGTGCATGTTGACCTCCTATGTGAACTGTTGCATTTGGTATTAACAAATAACTTCTTTATTTTTCAAACTCATCTTTATAAGCAGAGCAAAGGAGTGGCATTGGGCATATCAGTTGCCAAGACATACGCCGGCATAGTGATCTTTATTTGGGAAAGGCAATGTTCTGACAGCTAAAATTCCCTATCAAAAGTTATATTAAGTTTTGTAAAAGATTTGTGAATGGCATTTTTATGGTCTGGCAAGATTCACAAGATACTTTTGCCCAATTTTTTGAATATATTTCACAAACTACGCAGTTCCTAAAGTTTATAAAGCAGATTTCATTGCAAATAATACATTTTATGGACATAACCCTAATAAAAGATGAGTATGGGTATATTGATACCCAGTGGCGGCTGGTGACTTCAAATCAAAGGGGGGCTGCAGGAGACAGGTTAAATACGCTGCCCTGCATGCCAAACCGTCATTATGAGAGTCCAATCAAGGCACAATGAAGTGTAGAAGAAAAATAATATTTCAATGCATTGGCTGCATGACAGCTTACTTAATATCTAGATGGAAACAAAAAGGTTGTGAGGCATGAAAAAATAAATTACTTTTGTGACAGTCAAAGTCAAGTATAAGAAAAACAAGCAGCACTCAACTCAAGCCACTTCTCTTTGGACTCCAGTTCTAATTAGAATTTATATTCAGGTTTATAAAAGTACCAAGTAACATGCTGAAAGTAGCAATCTCTGTGATACCCCCACTTGTAAAAATGCTTCTTATCCAAAAAAGACCTGCTGCCTGACAACCATCTACTTGTTTCATGGGGTAACCATGATGAAAGTAAAAAATGAAAAGCAAACAAGAAACAAGCTCAAGATACATTGCTTAAAGGATTACTGTACAGGTAGATTAGCATCTGTTTGGTTTACAGGTAAACCCTGCAAAGATGACTGCAAGTCTCCAACTAATATAATGAGCTTCTTAAAATAATGTAATCCTGTACTTTATTACAAATTCTGTCATATGCATTTCAATACCCAAGGCTTATACATTATCTAGTTATGTAAGTATTATCTGCATGCCAACAACAGAAAGGCTTTCAGTGTTGGCAATTCTTTAACAGTATGCTTATTAAAGCTTAATTGCATCTTACAATCTCAGACAAGCTTACCTGATGGTCATTAAAGCATTGCTACTTAAACACAGAGCAACAGGCACTTTCTGAGTAATAATAAGCATAAATCAACAGTAAAAAATATGACCGAAACCAGAACATTCTGCAAAATCAAGGATAGAATAAAAGTAGCACTTGTGTCTACCTTGGATGGGGGGGGGGAATACTCTGCACATTTACACTGCATAACTGCTCCTTGCCTTGGTTGGACACATCCAGACTCACTACATGGGGGAGTGGGGTGCAACAAGTATGTCACAATTTGAAATGTCTCTGGCTGACTGTGATGGGCCTGACATATTTGTCATACCTCTCAACCTCAGAACAAGAAATATGGACAGAGTCATACACAGAAGTGGGACAAAGGCTCAAAAATAAGGACAATTTTTAAATATTGCTCTTATAAACTTAGAAAGATAATAGTAGGTCTTACATTAGTATGAATTTTCTGAAAGGTATGAAATCTGAAACTCAAATGTCTGTCATTATTTTCTAACTTCAGTCTTTAATGATTTGCCACTAATTTGCCAAAAAACATGATTTTATGAAAAATGGACCAAAAATGTGATGCAAAAATATAAAATAGCCACACAATACAGCTGGAAACCTGTCAAAGAAGGGACAGTTTTTTTTGATATTAGTAAGGCTAACCTGAGCAGCTGACAAAATAAAATAATCTGCATGCATTTCTGAAATAAAAGTAATCTATAACTCTGATTATTACATTTATTTCTTAATTGTAAGCCCTCCACGTTTTCTTCCAAAATTGCCATTTTGCAGTGGGATTATTAGGGGAAGAACAACATTTTGAACCAAAATTGTGGACAGTTGAGAGGTTTGGATATGCCTAATTCTATAAAGCAATTTATTTGCATGTGCCTGTCAACCTATTAATGCAGGAAATCTGGACAAGGCCAAATATACTGGGGGAACATATAAACAGTACTATAAATTGTTGTATAAACTGAGACAATTGATAGAATAACAGGTCTTGCTTTAGCATGCATTTTTCTGAAGGTTATGAAGTCTGAAACCCAGTGTCTGTCATTATTTAGTGACTTAATTCCTAAAATATTTGCCATAAAGCCACACATTTTATGAGTAACAAACCAAAAATAAGAAGAAAAAATCTATTCATTCTGTGAAAATCTGGACAGTTGAGAGGTATAGTTCAGCCGGGGCTGTCTTTGAGTTTGCCGCCCTTCCCCCCTCACAAAATCATGGTCGAATGGAGCCTCCTCCCTGCAGCCATTGCAGTGAACCATTACTTGGCTATTTCACCCCATTCACCATAAACACTAATGTGCATAATGCTTTACTTCTACGATGATTTGGACTTCATTTGAAAGTTTTATTTTGCATTTTACAGCACAGACACCAAGACATCTACTAAACAAAGCAATGCAGTCTCATATTGAAAACAGACTTAGAATTAAAACTTCTCTGCCCTTGAAACACACATTCATTGAAACAGCATTGAAACCCACATTCAAAGAAAATACATTTTGCCAGTGGCAGATAAAGATTAACTTTTGGCTGTTTTCAAATCATAGGCCCCTTGCACACGAAACATACACGTGGTCTTTGATACACATTCCTGAATGTATTAAATTATATTCCTTGCACAATATAGCACAGTTGTTAGAGGGCATTTTAAATTTGTTTTGAACATTTTTCCTGTAAACAATGAAACAAAATGCATGCACCAATAATGGCAAAACTGCCCAATTCAGAACATATCTATCATAAAAGTCTACTCAAACTTCTACAGTCCACCAGTATCAGTAAATATGCACAATCTCTGAAGAAGTAAAAGTCATCTAAATAATTCCACATTAAAGAAATCTGTAACTAATGAAGAGGTTGCTGCTAGCTTGTTTCATCTACGAATAAAGTGCCTGTTGCCCTTGAGGAATAAATTGCCTAAGTTGCATTAAAAAATGATAAGCTAGTAATATTGCATTAGGGAATGAATGGCAAACTGATAACAGGTTCATAGTTACTAGGTATCTTCACCAAAAAAGACTGCAGCATCCACCCCCTTTACAATACAGTACAGTATCAGCAATGCATCTACCTACTCTGGGAGTAGAACCCACAGCCTTCTGCACCAAAAGCAAGTACACTACCTATTGTGCCATTAACAATGCAAGCAGACTTGGCATAAGCAGCACTAAATTTTTGTTCCCCTTGTAAAATCTGCTTGACACTCAGTTGCATCTCTGAACTTTGCAGCACAAGAAATCTGGAGGCAGAAGACCAAAAAAACAGGGACACATTTTAAACATTGCTTGTATAATGTTGGAAAGTTGTTAGAATAAAATGCTGTGTTGCCACCATACATTTCACTGCCAAGTATTGAGCCCAGGACCCTGTGCAAAACAGTCATAGGAATGTACCACTATGCCAAATCATCTGTTTTATGAAAGAAAGGAAGACTGAAACTCAAATGGCTACCATTTAGTGAATTCAGTTCTCACCATAGCTGTCAACATCTTAGCACAAAACAACTGAACAAAGCCAATAATGGGGGAATACAGCCCCCAAACATATTCAGTGAGTTCAGTTATCACCATAGCTCTCAACCTTGACACAAAAAACCTGGACAAAGCCAATAATGGGGGAATACAGTCCAACAATAGGGACAAATATCCATTGAGGACACCAGAGCAAACCCACACAAACACAGGGAGGACATGCAGACTCCACACAGAAGTCACCACAGCCAAGAATCAAACCAGACAACCTGTAGCTGTCAGGCAATAATACTACCATTGCACTACTGGCTGTGTTAAGTAACAAAACTACAGAAACCACAGACTTTATGAGGACAGAACAAACAAATATGAGGCAAGAATCTGCAAATGTTTTACAAATGGTGGTGGGTAGGGAATTCAAGCTCTTGCCACATGGGCCTAAGGTACAGGGTTCAAGCCTTATTCTCTATCCACCACCACCATGTAATACACAGTTTATATGGCTGTTGTACTGTAGGCACCAACTGGCTTTTAACAACTTTTCACACCTGTTTTAGCTCACGCAATCCAACAGTGGAAAATGTTTAAAAACATATTGCGATTTACTAGTCACTTAGGCCAACACTACTTTATCCCAAATGTGTGTGGTGATCTTATATGCAGGATTTCATTTGTAATTGTGTTGGGTAATTAATCTTCCAGGCTGCATGTGACTGACTTAAAGCAAAGCTAACAGTGAAGTAACTACTGGTTTTGTTATTTTTAAACATCTTCAGAGTCAGTTCCTCTCCTTGTTCATGGAAGTATGAACTCTTTCATGAGCTAAATTTTTACTTTACGTGGCAACTGAGAAATGCTGCCTGCTGTGGACATAAAACACGGGAAATTATTTCCAGTTAAACTGTGCAGGAGTGCCAGCTTATTATCACACTACAGTGCTTTTTAGCTACAAGAAGAATCTCTATGAAGTTCACGACTTCCCTTCCATCTGTGCTTATTGTAGATAGTTTTGTATCACTTATTTGTGCATCGTGGGCATTGCAGTTTGTTTTATATTATAGACTTTGCTTTGTAGTAACTGTTTGTGGATGATGTCATATAGCTGATGCTGATAACATGGTGGGCACTTCAAAGTCAGATTTCACTGCATCAATCACATCAGAGAGCAGAGGAGAGTCGATTACTAGTGCAAATAAGTTAACAGATTCAACATCAACACTGTAGTGATATCACTCTGACTGGACACGAATAGCACAGTATATACTTACTTTAATTCTGCACCTTCACTCTGTTCTTTTCTTCTTTTCTTTCTTTTTTCTTGTTCTTTCTTCTTGTTCTTCTGTTCTTCCTTCTCTCTCTAGCACACCCAAATAAGTAAAATCCCGTCCGATTCCAATCCAATTAATGCCAAAACAAAAAAAAATTATTAAAAAAAGCCAAAATGGTCAATCCACAAACTAGCCGACAACTGACTGACTGATTCTCGCTCTTTTCCCAGCACATAAAGCCCGGGAAGAGAGCGACAACCAATCAGCAGCATTTAGCCCAGCAAGCACATCATGACGTGCCTGCAGACGTCACAGTCCGAGCCCCTTCCAATTCTATGCTGTTTGGAACCGCATAGACTTCTGGGCATCACAATGATGCCTTCATTACTCCTCCGGGCTGCAATGAAAACAAAACAAAAAAAAGCTGTTTAAAACCGCCGCAGCCCGAGGCGGTTAAAGTGCGCAATGCACATGCACGTACTTCCGAGTTTTTAAAGTACAAAAAAAAAGGTTTTTTTTTTTTTTTTACATTATTTTTTAAAACATAAACATTTACTACTATTTAGCTGAGGGGGCTGCAGTCCGGCAGTCCGATGCCACGAGCCGCCCCTGTTGATACCACAGTTTTCAGTAAACCTGTAAAGAAAAATTCTTACCTTCATAGGACTAGCATGCACCCTTCACTTGTGTTTATGAATGTGGCTAAGAACCAGATGTTACATGTTGCTAAACTAAATACAATAGACAATAATATGGATGCACAGCTAGACATTATGGCTCAAAACTTTATCACTAGAGGATATAGAACTGAAGATGTTTATTTACTCAACAGTATGTTAAAGAAACATGCAGTACAATAGCTCAGCCCATTTTCAATTGACACGAGTGGAGGAATAAAACACAGAGATGCATGCTTACATTCAAAAAGAATACAACATCGGTGCAAAACATAGTACGCAAATACTGTCCCATTTTATTGGCTGTACCAGAACTAAAGAATGTACTTAATGATAAACCAAGTTTTGGCTATAGAAGGAACACCACTTTGAAAAATAGATTGTTATAAGGAAAACCCTAAGAATATTTTTACATTTAATAGAATCAAGAAAGACCCCTACAAATGTAATAAATGTGTTAATTGTATATAAATATTTAAACATCCAGTTACTGATGAATCGTTTGCGCTTAGAGCATACGGCAGTTGAGGCACGTGTAACTTAGTATATATGGCCAAATGTACAAAATGCACAGCATATTATGTAGGTAAGACTAACCAAAAGTTGAAAGAAAGGATAAGTAATCACATGTCAGATATTAATAGAGGCAATGTTATGAATGTACTTTTTTACCAAATTAACAATATGGACATTGTGCCTTTGACTGAAGTGGAAGAGCTAAAATGGATTTTGCAGTTTAGAGCCCACATACATCCAAGGCTAAATTGCACTATCACTTTAAAACCTCTATTGAAGGATATACAGTAACAGGTCCATTAATTTAATTGTAATTAATTACTGTGTCACATGATTTTAATGATTATATATTGGTACTGAATGAATGACTCTGTTTTTATGCCTGATGAAGCCACTTAGCAAAAGTTTTTAACTAGCATTTTCATTCTGTATTATTAAATAATTCAAAAGATATTTCTGTCATGGTTCGGGCGACTTTGTTTTGCTTAAGAATAGTCTGAGAAATGGCATTTCGGACTTAGTATGTGTAAGTCCATTCTTTCGGCCACTCAGTCTCCATATTTTAGGACTCACTCTACCGAGTCCTGACATTTCATAGGTTCATAGGTTGGTATTGGCTATCGACTGTAGGGCCTATACAAGCCTAGCCATAACAATTCCCTGGCTATTTCTTGCCACACTATTTACTTCCCTCTACCCCTGTCTAGCAGGGCGACTGACGTGATCCCTGGGGTGAATTTCCTTTCTCCCATCCAATCGTCACAGTTCCTTCTGAAGAGAGCCAAAGAGGCGCTCTGCTTGACATGTATGGGCAGTCTGTTCCAGAGTCTGAGGAGTCTCTGGGTCAGGAACCTATTCCTCCAGCATGTATTGTTTATTGTGATAACAAGGTTTAGATCCCTGGAGCGTGTAGCTCTGAGGGATTGGGATTTCTTTAAGTGTTGCATGTCCAACAGCTCTGGGTTTGACATGGCCTTGTATATTAAGCAGAGATCTCCTCTGAGTAGACGATATGTGACAAAGTATAGCTGGAGTTTTTTTAAGGCGGTCAGCATAGGACATCTGCTTTAGGCCTGTGATTCTTTTAGTGAGGTATTTCTGTGGCCTTTCTAGTTGTTGCAGATGTCTTGAGAGGTACATACCAAATGGGACATTGTATTCATTAACGTGTCTAATGAGGGATGAGTACAGTGGGAGAATGACCTCCTTTTTTCTGGATGAAAACCCCTTAGTAATGAGGTATGCCACATAGAAGGATTTCCTGACTGTTGTGGCGATGTGGTTATCGAAGGTGAGACCACTGTCCACCTGTGTCCCTAAGTCTCTTATCACACTTTTGGTATTTAGTGTACTGCCACCTATGTGGTAATTTACAGGTACATGTTTTTTCCCAAAGGGGATAACTACATTTCTTGACATTGAGCTTGAGCCCATGGCTCTGGCACCAAGCATCTGTTTCTGTAAGGCCCTTTTGTAGAGTATCCACATCATTTAAGGATTCAATAATGGCTCACAGTTTGCAGTCATCTGCGAACTTTGTTAGCCAGAGTCCCTTAGTGTTAGCCTGTAGATGCCATACAAGAGCGGTTCCAGGACTGAACCCTGAGGTACTCCATTTGTCTGGATCTGGATTTGGAGTCTGCTACTTTTACAGTGCGAGTTCTGTCAGTAAGCCAGTTGGCAACCCATCGAGTGATGTAGGGATTAATTCCCAGCTTAGTAAGTCTGTCTATGATTCCAGAGTGGGGGATGGTGTCAAAGGCCTTGGCGAGGTCCAGATAGGCTGTGTGGACCACCTTACCCTCGTCCATGACTCTGGAGACTGATTCGAAGAAGGCAGTCAGGTTCAGGAGACAAGATCGGCCCTTCACAAACCCAAACTGGGTGGGGTCCTGTGTTTGAAGGTTGCCAATGTCTTTGTTTATAAGTTCCATGGCCTTGCAGATCAGGCTCGTCAGACCGATGGAACAGTAGTTCCTGGGATCCAAGGTGGATCCCCCTTGTGGAGTGGGATAACTGTAGCTGTGCGCTACTCAGTGGGCATGAAGCCTGAGGTGAGGCTATGATTAAACATGATACTTAGGTGAGGTGCCAGTTCATTTTGTAGTTCATGTAGTACACAGCCCGGAATGTCATCTGTTCCCATGGATACTGTATTCTTAGCTTTGAAGAGTGCATTTTTTACCTGTGTGGCCGTTATTACCGGAATTTGGCAATCTTCTAGTATTGAGATGGGCTGTTTAGGGGGTGAAGTTGGCACTGAATTGATCTGCCAGGATATTGGCAATATTCTTGGGATCAGTATATTTAATGCCATTCTTTTGTAGCGTAGAGCAGACCTGGGCATTGCCATTTAGATTCTTGACATAGTTATAGCACTACATTTACAGCACCTTCTCAGCCCCTAAGAAGCCAAACAGATTTTATAAAATTCCTGAGGATCATAAATACTTATGTTAAAGTCCTTCATCTGATCCTGCTGTTTCCATGTCCACAGATAAGCCATCCAAACTGCTTTCCTCTTCCAACCTTTTCCCTTTTGATAAGAAGAGCCATGCTATGGAGCGGTATGGGAAAAAGTGTGTACTTCTGCTACTTTGGCTTTTAGGGCCATTAATTTTCAGACCTACCATGACTAGATATGTTCTGGCTTTTCTCTCCCATTGTGTGTGTGTGGGGGGGAGGGGGTGTTGAGTAATTTGCCTGATTTGGGCAGTAAGACTTCTGGTATTTCTCTTATGAGCTATACCTCTCAGGTAACTCACCATTCCATTAAATGCAGCTATGATGCAGCTGAAGCCTCTACTTGGGCAGCTGCATCTGGATCTGTCATGAGGAGATGCTCTTGGTAGCACCTTTAAGCCTTACCTGAGGACATTAAGGCCTGACTTTTAGATTCTGCCTTAGAGAACCACTACCTTTTTGGCACTGCTGCTACAGAATGGTCTAAAATGCTTCAGGATAAGGGTAAGGTTATGCAAGACATGAAGACGTGAAGCAAATTTTTGTTTCACATGTACCTAAGTTCCAGAGGAACTATCCCTCTAAATCCTCTTGTCCATGGGCAGCCTAGACAACCTTCTAGGAGCAAGAGGTTTACAAAGCGGATTTTCCCAAACAAACCAACTCAGAATTCTAGAGGCCAAAAACCTTTTCTTGACAAATTTCCCTCTATCTGACATCCATCCTCCCCTTCCCCTTGCCCAGATCATCTGTCCCTCAGGCTAACCCTTTCTTTTCCCTTTTGTCAACAGAGAATTAGAGATGTCTGGGTTCTTTCCATTAACCAGTATAATTATTTTATGGCTTGGAAGTCCCTTCTTCCATTTTCCAGCCTTCCTCACCCTCTTCCATGACAACTTCCTTGTTTTCCTTTGTTTCTATGGTATCTGGTAGAATAGGGAACCATCCAGTCTGTTACTTTGTTTTAGGGAATAGGTTTTGATTTCTGTTCCTTTGTCTTAGGAAATAGGCTTTGCTTCCAGAATGTTTCTAGTTCTGAGGAAGGAGGGGTCTTGGAGGCTTGTCTTAGACCTATCTTTTCTCAACACAGTTCTCAGAGTTCCTTGCTTCAGGGCATTGTCTCTTCAAACACTTTTCCCCCCTGTTGTTTTCTCAAGATTTTCTAGTGTCTCTGGATTTTAAAGATGCTTACCTCCATATTCATATTAGTTATTAAGTTTCTCTGTTTTTTCCCTCTCATTATCAGTTCTTTGCTTGCCTTTTCGTCTTTCTACAGCTCCAAGGGTATTTACCAAATGTCTGGCCCTAGCCTCCTGCAGACTTCAGGGAGCAACCATTCCCTTATTTAGATGATCTTCTAATGCAGGCCTCCACTCAGCAACTCCTGCTTCAAAATCTGTACTTCACTATACTTCTGTGCATTGTGGGGTTCACTCTCAGTCTCAAAAATTCTTTGTTGACTCCCTCTCTGGACTAGGTTTTGGGTTGTAGGATTCAGACCATCTCATTATTGGCTTACCTTCCACTTCCCAAGGTCCTGTCTTTGCTTATTTTAGGTTTCTTCTTTCTCTTTCTCTTCCAAACTTTCCCTGCAATGGAATTTCTCCAAGTCTTCAGGTACCTGGCATTTACCATCCTCATGTTTCCTTTGGCCAAATGCCACACTAAGAAATTTCAGTGGTGTCTGAGACTGTTTGGCTCCTGCTGTTCCATCCTCTGGGATGTATTGTCCCCTGTCTTACCTTGTCTCAAGCTTGAGCTCCACTGGTGGCTTCATCAGATTTCCCTAAATCCAGATCTGCCTTTTTAGATTCCTCCCCCTACTCAGGAGCTTTACACAGATGCTTCCAATCATGGTTGGGGAGCCTCCTCCTACAACTTGAAAAGTCCAGGATGTTTTGTCCCTTTAACAGATGGCAGACTGTGTCAACAGCAAAGTGAGGGTGCTTCTCCTAGCTCTACAGGCTTTTCACTCCCTTTGGATCCTAACTCCTCCAAAGGTTTTTACAGGCAATACCACATTTGTTTATTACATCAACAAGCAAGTGGACACAAAATCATTTACATTTCAGGGTAAATTTCAGTAACTGGTTAGTAAGTGCACTGCCTGGATGCTAGGAAAAAAATAAATGCAGAGGACTCGAAGAAAAATCAGCCACAAATAATGAGGAAAAACACTGACTGGAAAGAGTACTGCAGCTGTTCAGCAAAAAGCAGTGCAAGCTCCAGATGTGATTTCAAGTAACCTACAGGAAAGTACGAGACAGTTGCACAGGGAGATGATTAAAATAAACAAAACACTGATGGAGTATATCAACTCAAACAACAAATCCCTGGGAAAAATATGGAAGAAGCTTTAAACAGATGTTCAGAAGAGGTGATAAAACTGTAAAAATCAGAAGTTGAAATGAAGAAAAGGCTGGCTGAATATGAGACTGCTCAAGAAGACATGGTTAAAAAAATAATAAAATTAGAGAGCAGAGCACGTAGGGAAAACGTGAGATTTTCTGCTGTACCAGAGAAATTGGAAGGAACAGACTGTATTAATTTTATGAAGGCACAAATACACAACTAAAATGGTATTCCACAGCAGGACTTGTTAATTGAAAGGGCACATCATGTGTATGCCCCAAACCTGGCTATGAGAAAGCAACCTGGACCTTTAATAGTAAAGCTGCAGTCCTACAAGCAGAAGCAGTTGATTCTAACAAAACTGTGTCAAAAAGACAAAGTGCTAAAAGTGGGAGATAGCAGAGTATTTGTGGAGAATGATTACTCATTGTACACAAGGCAGAAAAGGAGTAAATGTATTACACTAGTCAGGGAATGTTGAGAAGCAGGCATGAGAATCAAACTGCTGTACCCAGCTATCTTCAAAATATTCTTCCCTGGAGGGGCAACATCATTTTTTGATGAAGTACATGTTGCGGAGGAAATTCAAAAGTTTGTCCAACAAAAAGTGAGCTGTGAAATGGAAGGAGACTCTGCTTCTTGTCCTTGTGGTAATAAAGACCACAGAGAGATTGTGCCAGTAAAACGTTTTCCAATGTTTCAATGGAATATGCTTGAGAGAAGAAAAAAAGCACAAGAGTTGACTAGAAGAATCAAGAGTACATTGGAAATAAAGCAGAGACAGAATTTATGAGATAGAGATGAACAAGAATAAAACCAGTAACTTGAAATTGACAATTGTGGGATTGCAAAGCAAAAATTATATTTGTGAAACATGACAGAACAAGAAAATCTGGAAATATCGGACTCTTTTGGACTTTGTTAAACTTGCGACTCTAAAGCATAAGCTCTACTTAATGTCATAAATGTTCAGAAAAATACTTAAAAAGGGAGAAGAGGAGAGAGAAAGTAAACTTTAAGTAAAACATTTTTTTTCTTAATGATTCTATTTTTATAGTGCATGATTTTCTTTCATGCTATAAAGTAAAGTTTTCTCTGTTATTTTAAGTGTATTTGGGATACTAATGTAAACATCTGTTCCTGTTATTTTCTTTTCTTCTTTCTCCCTTCTCTCTTTCTCCTTGTTCATTTTTAAGAAATATATTCATAGAAATTTATTCATAGATTAGTACTAGGCTAACTGTCCTTAAGAGAAAAGCAAATGAAAGAGAATATTGAATATTATAAAGCTTTTTTCTAGCAGGTAAATATGTGCTTATTAATAATTCTTTATCTGATAAAGAGAAATGACTAGGAGATAATGTTCTCTGAAAGCATTCAAGTGTTTACTCAGTTGGGAGAGCTATGAAGATATGACAAAACCAGACAGCACGTAGTTGAAGCACATGCTGCACCATATTTCTTAACATGGATAACCTTTGTTTTAGGTTAACTCAAGTCTATGAGTGTGGCTGTGAGTTTGGAGCATTTATTCCTGTTAAGAGGGTGAAACTGCAGTATTTGAAAATATACATTGTTTTGTGTATTGTTATTAATTTAATAGGTTTTAGGGGGTATTGGGGCATTTTCTGAGGGCTTTCAGTAAAATAAGTTTTGTAAGATGTGACATAGGCTGAAATGGATATGACAAGAAACAACTGTATAGAAGTTCAGCCTTTCAAACAGTGTATGCATGTAACACAAAAGCTAGAACTAGACATTTAACAAAATAGCTGTTATACATAAAAGTGGCAATAATAACATTTCAAATTAATTATGCTTTCTGTAATGTCTTTAAATGTCAATGGTCTCACAGATAAATAAAAACAAGAAAGAGTAGGAGACTGTATTAAAAAAATGTATAGTGCAAATTGCTGTGCTACAGGAGACACACTTGGAAAGAACTGAACATGTGAATTTGATAAAGAAAGGTTTTTAGGATGTTTATTTTGCAGAATACCTGGGACAAAGGAAAAGTGGAGTACTTATATGAATTGTAAGAGGAGCCCCAATAGTGATAGAAGAAGATAAAGACAATAATTATTGATTTGTAGTACTAAGGGGCTGCTGGTAAGGGTGGAGGATTACACCAGCAGGTATTTATATTCTACCTGAAACTGTTATAATGGAGCTTAAGAAAATTCTGGGAGAAGTAATCAGCTTTCAGCAAAAAATATTACTTATAGATGGGGACTGGAATTTGATTTGCAGCAGTGAAGATGTTCCTGGGGGCCCAGAAGGGAAAATATAACAAAGGAGGGTAGATTTTTGAAGAAATGTATAAAGTTATTTGGCATGGAAGATGTGAATTTAGTACTAGGAGTTCAGAGTGAATTTACTTATTATTCCCCAAGATCCAAAAACTGGGCTAGGCTAGATAGAGTGTACATTGTACAGGAACATGTGCATTTAATTGAATGTCTTCATACACATCCAATAACTCTTTCAAATCATGCGCCAGTAATAAAAATAAAAACATATGAAATAAAAATAAGACACGGGCATTTTCCCACCTATGTGTTGAAAAAAGAGTAATTTAAGGAATGGGTAGTGAAAATTATTCAGGAAATATTAGAGAGGATAGAAATTTCCTCTGAAAATATAACTAGAGAGTGGGATAAAATTAAAATGGAGTTTAAAAATAGGGTGGAAATAAAATAAAGGATGTTATGGTTATGAAGTAACAAATGTTGAAGTATTGCAAAATAGGGCAGATTCTCACAGAACAAGAAGAGGAGCAGTTGCAGAATGCTAAACAGAAAATAAGAGATTGCTTTGATAATATGCATGACTTTAGAAAGATTGCTGTTAAGCAATTTTTTTGATAAATCTAGCGCACAAAAACCTTTAGCACAACAACACAGGCAACAGAAAGTAAAAAGGGATGTCATCAAGCTTAGGCAGCCTATAACATGGGAGATAACAAGAAATCCTGTAGAATTATTAGAAATATTTCAGAAATTCTATAAACATCTGTATAAAACAGAGAAAATGGAAATCAGGAAAATGTACAAATGGATATGTTTATGGAAAGAATTAAATATGGCAAGGTTAGAGGTAGGGGAAATATCCAAACTTCTTCAGATGTAGAGCAAGAACAAAAACAGTCAGCCCAGCAAAAATCCACTCTATATCATGGAGTTAATTGATTAATTGCCTGCAAGTGGATCACAGCACTCATTTAAAATTACACTTCACAGTTGCATTGTTTTGCTAACAAGACCAAAATGAACCTAAAAACTTCAAGACTTTACAAACATCGTGACACAATAGAAATTGTTACTTTTGCTAAGAATAGATATAAATATATGTGCATATGTAATAAAACTAACACCCATCCCTGACCTAATTACTATGCAGTATTATTATGCAGTATTATGAAAACATAATCTATAATATATACAAAACAAGGTATATGGTGTGGTATGGTTGGTTATTTATTTTATTGACAAAGTATTAATATGATATAATGAAGTCATGAATTAATTTTTTATACTATGCTTTTATATACCTTGTTTTGTATAGATTATGTTTTCATAATACTGCATAGTAATTAGGTCAGGGATGGGTGTTAGTTTTATTACATATGCACATATATATGCACATATATTTATATTTATTCTTAGCAAAAGTAACAGTTTCTATTGTGTCATGATGTTTGTAAAGTCTTGAAGTTTTTAGGTTCATTTTGGTCTTGTTAGCAAAGCAATGCAACCGTAAAGTGTAATTTTAAATGAGTGCTGTGATCCACTTGCAGGCAATTAATCAATTAATTCTTCATGATATAGAGTGGATTTTTGCTGGGCTGACTGTTTTTGTTCTTGCTCTACATCTGAAGAAGTTTGAATATTTCCCAAACGAAAAGCGCTTAATTTTATTTTGTGTTGGTATTAAAGTGAATAAGAAGAGCTTTTTGCATTTATTTCTTCATCGAGCTGAGTGAGGTGTTGGTGCTTGTTCACAGTGTGTTCTTTTCTTCAGTTTTTCGTTTGTCAGTTAATTTTCTACAAGGTTAGTGGTGGACTAGACTCTGTTACTAACAGGATAGGAGGAGATGAGATAAAAATGGTGATGAATAACCAATGTACAGGAAAGTCCCCAGGAATAGATGGTAGTTTAGAAGCTAGGAGGGGGAAAAACTGATAAAGATCTAGAAGGTTTTGTGTAACAGTATTTTAGGAGGAGGAAAAGTACCAACATCCTGGAAGAAGCTGGTGGTAGCTGTAACACCTAAAGAGGGTAAAGATCAATCAGATCCAGCTTCATACAGGTCCATTTCAATACTAACCATGATTATTAAGTGCTTGTCTATAATAGCTAAAAGAATGGCAGAAATGATGCCAGAATTGATAGATATGGCTCAGTGTGGTTTTGGTGGATGGAAGGCAAGCATGCTGATTCAAAGGAAAGCAGAATGTAAGAAAACACTGTTATTGGTGGGTCTTGATGCTGCAAAAGCATTTGACAGACTAGGCTAGGGCGTTATGAACAGGGCAATGAAACCATTTGCATTCCCTGATAAAATTATAAGGTTTATTAAGAGGATATATGCGGGATCAGTGGTGAAAAGTAAAATGGGAGGGTTCCTCTCTGATAATTTCTGCTTGAGCAAAGGAACTAGACAGGGTTGTCCTCTTTCCCCTTTGTTATTTGCATTATGTTTAGAACCATTGGCAAAGAAAATAAGGGACTCAGAAATTAAAGGATATAATTGGTATGGTAGTCAAGAAAAGTTGGCTCTATTTGCAGACGATATTATTTTATACCTGATAAAACCAGAAAAACATTACAGTATTGTGGATCACTTTGAGACAGTTTTATATCTTTTCGGGATACAAAATTAATGAAACTAAAACAAAGGCTGTAGCAGTAAATTATGTACTCACATATGAATTGGTTCAACAATATCCATATTTATGGGGACATGATAAAATGAAGCATCTCAATGTATGGATTAAAAATGATTCTGATGTGACAGCTAAAGGCTATGTGGGAAAAGACTTGTGATTATATGAGGTGGTGCCAGCTGTGCTAGAGGGAGTAGGGCAGTGCATGTGTAACATATACCAGCATAGTTGGATGGAGTTTTGTAAAGAATTATATGTCACTTGAATGTCGAACTGATTTGTGTAGATGCTTGTGTTAAAAATGTATTTGTAAAGCTGCTTGTGTTAAAATTGTATCAACAGTGTGTTCTGCTGGACAGAAAAGAAATATACGTGTATGTCGGCTGTATTGTTGTAACTGCTGAAATGTATATATTGTAACAGAGGATACTGGAAGGGAAGGGATTAAGCTCAGCCCAGCTAACTTTAAGAAAAAATGGCCTGAAATTAAATGACTTGATTTAGACCATAAAGATTCTATCTCACAGGTCTGAATGCAGGCAGAGACTATGTCTGTGAATAGCCTTTCTGCAGGAAAGGTGGAAGTGTTGGAATTATTTTACACCTTCAGTGCTGTATTAAGCCTTAGAAAAGTTCTGTGTGTGAATTCTGACACATTTGTGCCAAATCCTTGGCTCATCTGCTAGTGAGGGGGTAATATGGGAACCACATAGTCAGGTGCCAGGTGACCAGATGTGATGTCATTCTGTAGCCAGCACTGATATTGTATTTGAATTAGTAGGAGATGTGATAGATGCACTTTGTTGTTCGACCTGACAAGAGGCACTCGTCTAACTTTCATCTTGCCTTGCTTTAGTAAGTAACCAGGGAATAGTAATTCTTCAGTCAGTTAGGAAAATCTAGTGAGATTAGCTAATTGTTGTTTTTTCTGTATCTGTCTGAGTTTTTCCATGTCTGTTGTTTTTTTATATTTCCTGTCATTGAAACTCTGGTGTTTATTGTAAATAGATATTCAGAATGTTCATTTTTTATATTTATTATTAAATATATCTAAAGGCTGTGGTGGTGGTGCTGCTGTAGCATTGTCACCTCACAGTAAGACGTTGTCCTGTTCGATTCTCAGCTAGAGCGTCTTCTGTGTGGAGACATGCGTGAATGGGCGTACCTTCGTTGAAGGTTGTGCGTCAGGGCCGGCAACTCGGCACGTAAAAATCTACTGCCAATCATTAGTGGACCGGAGTTCCGCTGAGGTGACCCCTAACCGGGAAAAGCCGAAAGACACAACAACATTAAATATATCTAAACCTTTCATTCTTTTAGAAAATATTTTATCCTTGATAACCTTTGAGAATACTTGCGTTTATTTAGTGGCACTGTGACTCCACACTCATGAAAGTCTTGTCTCTTGGTTAATCTGTACCATTTACCAAGTCTTAATTTTACCGAGAGTAATTGGGTACCCTAGTAAGAGCCTTAGAGTAACTGGCTGTGGGTGTTCTAGTGGCAGTGTTATCTACCTTATGGTCTGGGTGGAGGTGGTAAAGTGGGCAAGCTGTGCCAGCCTTTCCCAGGTGTGTGTGTGTGTGTGTGTGTGTGTGTGTGTGTGTGTGTGTGTGTGTGTGTGTGTGTGTGTGTGTGTGTGTGTGTGTGTGTGAAAATCAAATCTCAAAGAAAATATTTATGTCAACTACTTTGAACAGGGACACTGAGATCACTGATTTCAGAGAGAGGGTCACAGAGGACTTTGCTTGGAATACCCGGCTAAGAACTCAGCTCTATAGCTGTGTCAGTGGGGAGTCTTATTTGGGACCTGGAGAGGTAGCCCAGCCCCAGGACTGGAGTGTGCATTCCGTTTGTGCTCTTAAGTGAAATTGTACTTGGTGCAGAGAGCTGCATCTGAAAATACTGTGTGTATCTATTTTCTTCTCCGTGAACATTCCCCACCAGTGTCAGTGATGAGGATTGAGGCTGCTTGATTACTGGCCCAGAGGAGGGACATCACAAGGCTAAACAAAAGATGGTACAAAAAATGAGAAATTGGAAGTTCTGTTATATGGATATGGTAGTAAGGTAATAGAAGTTAAAATGTTTTTAGTCACTTTAATCTTATACACAGGTCAGGCATATTTTTATCAACCAGAGGATAAGTTGTGAATAGCAATTAATAAAAAGTTGAAGGATTTTATCTGATAGGGGAAGATACCAAAAGTCAAGTGGGATAAGTTGATTCTTCCAATAGAACAAGGTGTGTTGGGATTACCAGATTTGAAGAGGTATTTCAGAGCTACACAGTTAAGGCTCATATACATACCACAAACAGAAACCTGTAATTCAAAGCGGAAAGTGATGATGATGAAACGGTTTGGAAGCTCAAGAAACAAGGAGAGATTGGGATTTTGGATGCATACCTTTAAGGAGAATAACAGTAATCATACAGAATATTATATTCGTAAAGTAGCAGAAAGTATTCTAAGAACCAAGCCAATATGGGAACGAAGAAAAGGAGATTCCACCGATAAGGATGACTGCAGTTTGGGAAACTGACAATTGGCAAGAGTTGGCTGGAATTTATTGGAGAAAACTGACAAAGGAACCAAGGTATTGGCAGCAAATAACTAGAGAGGGAAAGATAATAGAATGGGAATATGCCAAGAATTTATTTGCACTGCAGGTTAGAGATTGCCTTCCCTGTCAAGGATTGATATCAGAGTAAAGGCAAAGAGAAATATTTAGGGGGGGTCCTAAGTGAAAGTCCAGCACTGGTAGAGTTTTTTAGTAGAATCTAGGACAGAAGCAGAAGGAATAATTAGTAGAGCATATAAATATTGCATGATAACTATAATAATCAATCAGAAGATGTTAGAAATGATTGGGAAAAGAGATTGGATAAACAATTCACAGGAAACAATGAGGGATATATCTTTGTCTCCCAGATATGCAACAAAATCTAGAAGATTTAGGACTTTTGCTTGGAAATGTTTACATAGATATTTTTATACACCAAGAAGATTCCAGAGATTTTTTCCTCAGGTAGATAGCAAATTTTTAAGGTGTGATGGGTAAGAAAGAGGTAATAGGGAACTTATTTTCTGGGACTATAATGAGTTGGCTGACTTAAAAGATTCACTGCAGACAATTTTGTTAGAGATATTGGGTGAATGAGTTAGTGTAACTAGGGAAATGATTTTTCTGAGCTATGATGCATAATTGGAATTTCCTAGACATAGTAAGGACTTGCTGAGTCTAATTATGTGGCTGCCAAAAAAACAATTACTAGAAAATGGAAATCAAAGTCTAAACCAACTGTACTAGAAGTAGTAAATAGAATGAGAGAGATAAAACAGCTGGAATTGGGATCTTTAGAAAAGGGTAAGATTAAATTACATAGGAAAAATGGGAATTGTGGGAACAGTACGTACATGGGAGGAATGGGGTTTAAAAGAAGGCAAGATTTGAATGAGTTATGTATTGTTTGATTCACAGTGATTGGGTAAATTATAATTAATGTATAATGTTTGCAACTAAAATTGTGACAATATGGTTTGTGATGTAAAATGTCTGTAACTAAGAATGTGTTGTTGTTCTATCTGGCCGTTCATTCTTTACTGATGTGTTCAGAGCTAATCTCTTGGCTCCGAGTCAGCCAATTGCAAAGCTCGAGGTCTTCAAATAGCTCGAGGCCAAATCCCTATCCCACGATGCACCTAGAGTTACCTCAGATCTAGTTTGCCACTGCAATAGAGAGGAGTTTCTGCATTAGCTCGGGCCAGTAAAACTGTTTTTTTTATTATTTATTGATATTTACATAGCTTTAGATAGTTTTCAATAGTTTTATAAAGCTCTTATAGGTTTTTGGTTTGTTTACTCCACTTATATTCTCTTAGTGTGCTTTAAGATTCTAGTTGGCCTCTTTTTTAGGCCTAGTTTAAAACCTGTTTTCTCATACCTAGAGGGTGCTTAGTAAGTGACCTTTTGTCACAAATTATACTAAAGAGTTGATAATTTATAGTTATTTGCTGTGTGGTGTGTTTAGCCTTAGACTTGTTTAGAACAGGCTTGGATTTGTTAATTACTGTTGAAAATGTTATAGTTGACAGTAATTTTGGTCGGATATAGCTACTCTTAGAATATATTAGATAAGTTTGTTGTGTCTTAGGAGCTATTCTTTTTTCATTGCATAGTCTGCTTATATATCTCTTATTCTGTATTTAGGCAGAATTTTTTTCTGTCATTTAATATTGACATTACTATTACTCTGTGTGAAGTGTGTGTATGACTCAGCCTAATTTTCTTTCAGGCTTTTGTGTAGATAATTACTGTTCAGTTTTTTTTTTTTTGTTTTTGGTTTTTTTTTTGTGGTAACAGTAATTTTCTGTCTGAGTTTTCAATGGCTGACCAAGAGAAGCATCCTATGTCAGGCTTCAAAAAGTGCCTGAAATGTGACCAAAAGAGGTCTGTAACAGACAGCCATGTAAATTGTGTGTACTATCTTGGAGCCCTGCATTTACAGGATAGCTGTTCTGCATGTCATTCCTGTTCCTCCAGAGTCCTACAGGAAAGGAAAAGAAAATTAGTAGACAAAGGTCTGTTGAAGCCATCCTTCCAAGAAGCATTGAGTGACCAGGATGGTACCAGCAAGTCCTCTAAGTCTTCTAAGACTACCAAATCAAAGAAATCGAAAAAATCTTTGAGTTCTGCTCCACTGCCATCGGAACAGTCTTTTCTTTTTGGAGCCAGTCCCCAGTGTTGGAACCAGTCTCCGAATTTCCTAAAAGTCCATTGTTATAGTCGGTACCACCTTCGGTGTGCTCTTCTCGGTCCTCTATCAGCCTTTCAGATCTGGATGTGGATTGTGTGGTGCAGAAGCTGTTATCAGCACCAGCCATGGCAAATCTTTTATCGGCTTCGACCCAAATGGCTTCGGAGCCAAAGACCCTTGCACCAGCTGACACTGTTCCTTCTCCGAACCATGCTAGCCTTTCGGAGCAGGAGGAATCGGACCTGTTGATAGTGCAACACTCAGAGCCGACTCCTGCTCCATTGTCTTCGCCTCCGTGCGCTCTGATGTCCTCAGTGCCGATCAAGGACTCTAGGAGCCGACACTCTCTAGTCAGGTCCGACTCTGCCTCTCGAGGCTTCGACACAGATGAGCTTGGCTCCTAACTCTGGTTTTCAGCCCACTGTCCCGGTGCCGGGGGTATCGATGGTTTCCTCTGATCCGACTGTCCCCTCGCATTGGAGCAGAGGTACTTTCGATGCCATGAGGAGAGGCTTGTCTCCTAAGACATCCTCGTCCTCAGGTCTGGCTTCCTCCTTCCCTAAAGTGCCTGTGTCTGCTTCTGCCTCACACATCCTGACCAAGCGTAGAGACCCAGAGCCTCAGGAAGCCCTTGGGTGGCCCCTGCTGTTCCACGACCTCACCAGAAGCTCCCACTGATGAGTTTCCCAGGAAGAGATTGCATAAGAGGAAACATCTAGACTCCCCCCAGGAGTCTCTAACATCGGATACTGACTTAGATGAGTTAGAAGGGTCCCTACAGTCCCCCTTTGAAGATGTCTCATTTGCTGAGATACTTGAAATCCTTAGGCAGAGGGGTGACTGGCAATCCAAAAGCCCTACTGAGGATGAGTCAGTTGTCCTGAAGGCTTTCAGGTCTCAGTCCTCCACCTCTTGGGTGTCTATGCCTTTCGATGAGCTGATGCAGCTGGTCTCACGAAGGGTGTGGGAGTCTCCAGATACTATGGAGCCTGTCCCTAGGAGGCCTAATAAGTTCATTTCTGCCCCCTTTGACAAATTGTTCTTAACAAAAGGTGTTCCAGTTGATGCCATGGTGGTGGTGACAGCCACCAAAAAGGAAATGTCTCAGACTTCCTCGCCTATCCATCCTCCTAGCAGAGACTCCAGGATCATGGATAAATACGGGAAGCACATGTTTAGTACAGCGACATTTGCTCTTCGTTCGCTCAACTATTTAACCCATTTCACCAGGTTACAAAGAGATTTCTTTAAAGAGCTAGGAGATGCTCTTCAGGGTACAGTAGTTGCAGGAGCTACCGACAAAGTTGCCGCCCAGCGCGCTACCCACAATTCCATAGTAAACTCATCCATGCGCTTCATCTCATATGCAGCTGATGGAATGAGTAGGGCAGCGGGTACAGGAGTTGCTCTTAGGAGACACTCCTGGATGCGCTTGTGTTCCTTCGCGGAGCCCTTCAAGTCATCCTTTGTGAATACTCCCTTTGATGGCTCGTCCCTTTTCGGGCCTAAAGTGAAGGAAACCTTAACCAGGTGTGAACAGGACGGAAAGACTTCCGCAACATCTGGGCGACAGAGATTGTTTCTCTGGAAAGCCCTACCAGCGCTCCTGAAAGGAGGCCCAACTGTCCTTCTCTGGAAGTAGTCGGGGTTCGCTTATCTTTGTATCCAGACGCCTGGCTCAAAATAACAAAAGACAGCTTGGTACAAAGTATCATTTCCAGAGGATACTTCATCCCATTCGCCACACCCCCTCCACCCATAAGAAAAATCCCGGACGTTCCACCCAGTTACAGGGAACAGGCAACAATAGAGGTCCAAATGTTGCTAAGACAGAGTCATCCAAGCAGTCCCAGCAGACCAGACAGGATCCGGAACTTCCTCAAGATTCTTTTTGGTTCCAAAAAAGACGGGAGACTGGAGACCCATATTGGACCTCAGCAGACTGAACAAATATGTAAAGAAAGTGAAGTTCCAGATGGTCACACTTCAGTCTATACTTCCCTTCTTAGGGAAAGACAGTTGGATGTGCTCAGTAGATCTCAAGGATGCGTACTACCACATAAAAATGGCCAGGCCATCCAGGGATCATCTGCTTTTCTGGCTGGGAGACAATCATTATCATTTTCGAGCCCTACCCTTTGGTCTCACTACAGCCCCCAGAGTGTTCACCAAATGCATGGCAGTGGTCACGGCTCACCTGAGGCATCTAGGATTCCAGGTGATGTTCTTCATCTCACATTGCTGCAGTCCTGACACTTGGGTAGTCCGCTGTCCCAGTCGGCCCGAATACCAAAGTATAAGGCTGACGTCGGTCAAGGCGCATTAGTCTGACGTCAGGACGTCAGGGTACAAATGCGAATGACCGACGTCATATCCTCAGTCTTTTTTGCCGCATGGTCCGATGCAGAAGCAGTGTTGCAAGTGCAGGTTGGCGTTCTGAGATTTTCCGAAGTCGGAGTTTCAGACCGAATCAAAGTTGGCTAAGTACCCCGTTGGGGAATATTTTGTTTTTTTCTTGCCTCAGTATTTTACCGGATGTCAGAAAAAGTGAATAACTGTATTTCTTGTGGAAAACAGATACCTCATAGGGATTACCATACCTTGTGTATACCTTGTTTAGGGCCTGAGCACGACGTTGTTGGCTGTCGCTCTTGTGCTAGATTTAACAAACGCACTATAAAGAGAAGATTAGATTGTGCCAGGTTAGTTTTTGGCAAGCGGTGTAATTATAAAATGCCGTCGGATGCTCCGACGCCCGTTTCGTCTAAAAAGCGCAAGGACAAGGCAGCGAAGCCTAGGTTGGAAGAACCGTCCATCCCGGACGCCGGTTCTTTAGAGGGCTCGGTGGAGCCGGAGGTTCAGCCAGAAGTTTCTTTGGTGTCTCAGGGAGAGACTTTATTATTGCAAGATGTGCCCTCTCAGGAGGTAGGCCAGGCTGAAGGGGCTTCTCAGGTAGCTGTTCTTCCCTCCCTTCCTAAGGTGGTTAGGCCCTCCCCTTCTGTTTCCAAGGCTTCTCCCAGGGGCAGGCCAGGTTTTGTTTCAGGTGTTACCCCTAGTTCTTCAGGGTCTGTGCCTAAGAAGCATATGCTTAAGATGGCAGAAGATTTGATTACAATGATTAGAGGTTCTATGCCCCCTCCTGATAAGAGGCCTAGGGTGGAACCTGAGCTTGGGAGTTTTGAGCAGTGTTCAGATGCTTCTGAGTCTTCGGCTGAAGACTTGCAGGAGTATTCTCCTTACTCTGATTCTGATGTAGATGATTCTACTCCTTCTGCTTCTCCTCCTGAGGATTTTTCTTTTTCAGAGACTCTTCATTCCATGAGAGAGCATTTCAAATGGGAAGGTCAGGATTTCTCTGATTCCAGGAAAAGGCTTAGGGAATTTTTGTTTCTACCCCAGCATAGGCCTTTAGCTATACCTCCTGTTCTGGATGTGGTGGAGGATGTTTTTGCAGAGGCTTCTCTGAACCCTGATTCTTTGCCTCCTGCTCCAGTTAAACCGGATAGATATTATAGGGTGCCTGAAGCTCATAAGTATCTTTTTAAGAGTCCTAGGGCAGACCCAGAAACTGTTTCTCAGGGGCCTAAAGGTGTTAAGGCTTCTGTTGTTAAAAATCCTGTTCCTCCAGATAAAGAGGCAAGGGCTTTGGATAGATGGGGAAAGAAAGTGTATACTTCTTCCACGTTGGCCATGAGAGCTTTGAATTGCCAGTTTCACATGTTGAAATACCAAAATTATCTCCTTTCACAATTAAAGTCTAAGGTAGATGCTTTGGCGGAAGGTATTGAGTGTAAAGAGTTGCAGGATTTAGTTCATGTTTCTGAACAGGTGGGTAAGCATTCTTTGCAATGTGGTTTTGATGCTGTACAGGCCTCTTCGAGGGTGGCTGCCACTGGTTCGGTTCTTCGCAGGCACGCCTGGCTGAGGGATCAGAATTTAGCTGAGCATGTTAAGACAAGGATTTTAGATGCTCCTTTACAATCTGATGTGTTGTTTGGTTCGCCTGTGGAAGCAGTTCTAAAGAAAATGGAAGACAAGGCTAAGTCTATGCAGACTGTTAAAGATTTTTTGCAGGTTCAGCCTCCGAAGTTTAGTAGAAATTGGCCTACTAAGGGGTGGACATATCCTGCTTATGATACCCAGTCTAGGGGTAGATCTAGACGTGGTAGGGGCAGAGCTCAAGGTTCTTTTAGGCCTAGAACAGGGAGTTCACCTGCTCAGTCTTCTGGTGAGGGCAGGGGTCAGTCCTTTCGTAAACAGACCCAATGACCTGCCTTTTCAGCTGCCAGAATCTTCTCGTCTGGCAGCACCTTTGGGAGGAAGGTTGGCGCTTTTCAAAGAAAACTGGAGTTTAATTACACAAGACAGATGGGTATTGGATATCATTCACCACGGTTACAGGTTTTATTTCCATACCTTGCCTCCTTTCAAAGGCATGCCAGACATTCCTCCTCAACAAAGAAAAGAGGCTCACAAGCAAATTTCTCTGTTACTCCAAATAGGGGCCATTCAGCCGGTGCCTGTGCCGGAAAGGGGCCTAGGATTTTATTCACGTCTGTTCCTAGTACCAAAAAAGGGGAACACGTGGAGACCAATTTTGGATTTATCTATCCTCAACACTTATCTGGACATTCCCAAGTTCAAAATGTTGACGTTACAACAGCTTTTACCTCTGCTGGGCAAAGATCACTGGATGGTAACTTTGGATCTCAAGGAAGCTTACCTTCATGTTCCTATCAGGCTAATCTGCAGGAAGTATCTGCGTTTTCGAGCTGGAAATTCTCATTATCAGTTCTCTGCATTGCCCTTTGGCTTATCTACTGCGCCCAGAGTATTCACAAAAGTTCTGGCTCCAGTGATAGCTTTCTTCAGGCTAAAAGGAATACAAATCTATCCTTATTTGGACGACTGCCTGATTCTGGCTCAAGAAAGGGACGTGCTTCTTCAGCATTTGGAATATGTGATAGCAGTGCTAAGATGCCTAGGGTATTCTGTGAGCGAAATAAAGTCCAGTCTAGTACCCTCTCAAGACATGTGCTTTCTGGGTGTGAGACTGAATACAGCATCCCAGATGGCCTTGTTAACCCCGGACAAACAAAAGAATCTTTCTCTTTATTTCCATCAACTATCTCATCAGTCCGGGCTGACTGCAAGGACAGTCCTTCAAGCCTTAGGGTTCATGGCATCTTGTATTCTGGTGCTTCCCAATGCCAAACTGCATATGAGGAAGCTGCAATGGTATCTCAAAAATGTATGGACACAGCACTGCCAGGATTTGGACACTGTCATTCAAATAATACCTTGCATTCAAAAGGAATTTTTGTGGTGGGCTCAGGAATGTCACCTAAACAAGGAACTCTCTGTGACCCGGCCAGAGGCGAGTCAAATTCTTACGACAGATGCCTCAGACACAGCTTGGGGAGCTCATCTGAATGGAAAGTGGATACAAGACAAGTGGCCTGCCAGACTGCAGCATCTACATATCAACATGAAGGAGATGTTAGCAGTCCAGTTTGCACTAATGGCTTTCAAGGATTTACTTCTTCCAGGGCAGGTGTTGATTCTAACAGACAACACAACTGTCATGTGGTACATCAACAAACAAGGGGAACACATTCTTATCCTCTATGCAGGCAAGCAATGATTTTGTGGGAGACTGCGCTAAGCTTGCAACTGAATCTTCAAGCAAGGTTTCTGCCGGAGCACAGAACTCCTTAGCAGATGTGTTAAGCAGGCAAATCATGGATCCCCACGAGTGGAAACTGGATCTTCATGTATTTCAGCAATTGACAGTGTCATGGGGAACTCCAGACATAGATCTGTTCGCTTCTCCACTAAACCACCAGCTGCCAAAGTTTTGCACGAAAAGGTTTCATCACACAGCTTGGAAAGTGGATGCTCTTTCTTTCAGTTGGAAAAATCTTCATGTGTATGCCTTTCCACCTTTGCCTCTCCTCCCAAAGGTACTCCTAAAGGTCAGACAAGACAAGCCAAGGATGATTTTAATAGCTCCAGATTGGCCTCGGCAGCACTGGTACCCATTACTGAGGAGTCTGGTAAGGAAGCCTCCATGGGCCTTACCCTTGATTCCACACCTATTGTCTCAGAAGGACGGTCATCTACTCAATGTCAAGCTTCACTCTCTTCATCTAACAGCCTGGCATATTCTGTTTTGAACCATAGCAGGTCTCAGCTTCCTCAACAAGTTTTGAATGTGATTATGGAGGCCAGAAGACCTAGTACAAGGAAGGTGTACGCAGAAAAATGGAAGAGATTTTTATTTTGGAGTGCAGCAAAGGATTTGGATGTTTCTGAGCCAAATTTGAGTGTGGCTCTTCAATATCTTACTGAGTTATTGGACAAAGGTTTGTCTTTCTCTTCCATTAAGATTCATGCTGCAGCAATTTCAGCTCACTATGATTGTGACCCACCATTATTTTCTCATCCTTTGTTCAAACAATTTCTTAGAGGGGCAAAGAATATAAGACCCCCCACGAAGAGCTCCTACTCCTGCTTGGGACCTCAATTTTGTGTTGGAGAAACTCACTCTACAACCTTTTGAGCCTGCAGCTACTGCTGAATTGAAATATTTGTCATGGAAGACTGCTTTTTTGTTAGCCATTACCTCTGCAAGAAGGGTGTCTGAATTGCAGGCCCTTATGGCGGTTGAGCCTTTCTTGATTTTTCATAAGGATAGGGTATCTTTACGTACTAATCCTTCCTTTATGCCTAAAGTGGTTTCTAGTGTGGCTTTAAACCAAACTATTCATTTGCCTACTTTTTATGCAAACCCCCAAAATAAGGGGGAAAAGATTTTGCACACCTTAGATGTACACAGGCAATTGCATTATTATTTAAGCAGGACTAAGGATTTTAGGCAGTCTCAGCAGTTGTTTGTTTCTTTTGCTTTGAGTTCTCAGGGTAAGCCTGTGTCAAAACAAACTATTTCTAAGTGGATTGGGTTTTGCATTACTTTCTGTTACTCCCATCATGGCAAGGAGATTCCAGCTGGGATTAGGCCTCATTCCACTAGGGCTACTGCCACTTCAACAGCATTTCTAAGGGGGGTGGCAACTAAGGATATTTTGGAGGCAGCTACTTGGAGTTCAGTGCATACTTTCTCTAAGCATTACCACCTTCCTCTCTACTCTAAATCTAGGGCTGGTTTTGCCACTGCTATTTTACAGGGCATGTTGGCAGCTCCTGCTTCTTTGTGATTTGCCATCCTCCCTTACCTCTGCTTTGGGATTCTACCCAAGTGTCAGGACTGCAGCAATGTGAGATGAAGAACATAGTACAGTTTTGTACCTACCATAAATGTAGATGTTCGAAGATCCACATTGCTGCAGTCCAATTTACCCTCCCTCCTTCCCCTCTGTCTTTAGGGGTGGTTGTGGGGGTGGGATTGTACCTTTCTGACTTTGTATATATTGTACATATATTTGGTACAGGGGTTTTGGTGTATTGTTGTTTTTTGGTTTGGCCTTATCTTTTTAGGGTCTTCTGACATCTGGGGCAAGAAAAGACTGAGGATATGACGTCGGTCATGCGCATTTGTACCCTGACGTCCTGACGTCAGACTAATGCGCCTTGACCGACGTCAGCCTTATACTTTGGTATTCGGGCCGACTGGGACAGCGGACTACCCAAGTGTCAGGACTGCAGCAATGTGGATCTTCGAACATCTACATTTATGGTAGGTACAAAACTGTACTTTTCTGTACCTAGACAATTGGCTCCTTACTGCCGCCACCAGGCATCAACTCATTCAGGCCAGGGAGTCCACTCTGTCACTCTGCAATCAACTGGGCATTACAATCAACTCAGAAAAATCTGCCTTGTTGCCATCGCAGCATGTTGTTTTTATCGGTGCAGAGCTGGACACCACCACCACCACACTAAGGCTTTCAAATAGAAATAGTCTTTCTTCTTCGTCAGCATGTCAGCGTTCTGATATCTAAAGACAGAGCACCAGCATTAGAAGTTCTGAAATTATTAGGCATGATGGCAGCAGCAATTCTAGCCATACCACTAGCTCGTATGCACATGCGGATACTACAATGGCTGTTGTTCACTCAGTGGTCTTACCAAGAGCTTCCCATGTCTCACACTATAATGATCACAAATTCCTGCATAAAGGATCTTCAATGGTGGTTGACCTCACTTCATGTCACGATAGGACACCCATTTGTGCTACCCCCTCCAGCAGCCACAGTGTCCACAGACGCTTCCCTGATAGGGTGGGGGGGCATTTTCAGGGAAAGACGGCCCAAGGCACATGGACCGATCAAGAGACACATCTGCATATCAATGTCGTGGAGATGAGAGCAGTACTTTTCGCGTTGCAGTACTTTCAGGACTCTCTGCCTCTGGATGCGATTGCGATTCAATTGGACAACATGTCTGTGGTCTGGTATTTGAACAAACAAGGAGGAACCAGGTCCTACCCCTTTGTCGCGAGGCTCTGAGTATGGCAGTGGGCTGTTTCCACCCAGCGCTTTCTGTTGGCAATGCACATCCCAGGGAAATCCAACGTGATAGCAGACAAGCTGAGCAGGGCTATCTTGTTGCCCCACGAGTGGTTCCCTCAAGAAAGAAATAGCGGACAGGATATTCCGCAGGTGGGGACAACCTTGCTGTGACCTCTTTGCCAGTCACATGAACACAAAGTGCAGCAGCTACTTTGCCCTGATTCCCCCTGAGGGAGAAGCCCCAAGGGATGCATTCGTACATGATTGGCCTGCGGGTGTCCTTTATGCATTTCCACCGATCCTGCTGATACCCAAGGTTCTATAGAAAGCAAAAACCCTGGGAAGGACCATCATTCTCATAGCCCCTCATTGGCCTAGTCAGATTTGGTTCCCCTTTCTTCGACTTCATCTTTTGGAGGACCCTTGGTTTCTGGACCCAGTTTCAGACCTTCTGACGCACTCGTCAGGTGAACTTCATCCCTCTCTGCAGTCCCTGAAGCTGACAGCTTGGCTGCTCCGGTTCCCATCATAGCCAGGTTCCATAGCCTCTCCAATGAGACAAAAAATCCTCTTATCCTCTCATAAATCTTCTACTAGGAAGCTATATCTTAGCAAATGGAAAAAATGTTTCTATATGGGCTTCTAAAAGCAATATTGATCCTTACCAAGCCCCTATGGCCTCCATTTTAGAGTTTTTGACTATGATTTTTAACAAAGGAGCTGCAGCAGCAACAGTTTGTGTTCAACTGACTACTATTTCAAATTTTCATCTTGGATTTGAAGGATTGAATATTATGTCCCACAAGTTATCCAAAGCCTTTCTCAAAGGGACCTTTCATATTAGACCACCTGTGAAATCTCCCTATTCTCCATGGAATCTAAATTTTATGCTTTCCCGTATAATTCTTCCACCATTTGAACCAGCTTCCTCTTGTGACCTCAAATTTTTGTCATGGAAAACCATCTTTTTAGTAGCTATTACTTCTGCCCGCAGAGTGTCAGAGCTTCAGGCTTTATCCATCAAGCCTCCTTATTTGATATTCCATGCTAACAGAGTCTCACTGAGAACAAACCCCTCATTCTTGCCTAAAGTTTCCACTGAAACCAATCTCAACCAAATTATTGATTTGCCAGTCTTCTTCCCCAACCATTCAAACAATTTAGAATGCATGCTGCACAAACTTGATGTTCACAGACAGCTCAGATTTTATTTGGATAGAACAAAAGATTTCAGAAAAGCAGACACGCTTTTTGTTTCATTTTCAGACTCCAGGAAGGGTAGACCAGTGGCTAAAACAACTCTATCAAAATGGTTATCTGATTGTATCACCTTTGCTTATTCAGCTGCCAATATGCCTTTGCACCATAAAATTAAAGCTCACTCAACCAGAGCTGTTTCTACATCTACCTTTTTTGCCAGACTTCCTATTGATAACATTTGCGCAGCAGCCACTTGGTCCAAACCTCATACCTTTATTACTCATTACAAAGTTGACAAGGCCTCCAGGGACAGGGCCTCCTTTGGATCCACAGTCTTGAGAAATATACTCCCGTGAGCCACCTGAGATTGATGGTGCTTGGGACGCTACCCATCAGTAAAGAATGAATGGCGAGCTAGAACAACTTCACATAAAGAAGTTATGTACTTACCATAACGTTCCATGTGTGTTGTTCATTTCACCTTCATTCTTACGTCCCTCCCGCCTACCCCCTTCTGAGCTGTTAGATGACCGAGATGCTGGATCCATCCTGGTTGCTCAGTCCTTCTATACCCTTTCTTGAAAGTGAAAGAATGACATATGGTATTATTATACGCAGTAAACAAAATCTGAGGTAACTCTAGGTGCATCATGGGATAGGGACTTGGCCTCAAGCTATTTGAAGACCTTGAGCTTTGCAATTGGCCAACTCTGAGCCAAGGGATCGGCTCCGAACTCATCAGTAAAGAATGAAGGCGAGATGAACAACTCACGTGGAATGTTATGTCAAGTACATAACTTCTTTTTGTGTCAGTATAGTTTTTTATTTATACATTATTAAATTCACTCATTCAATTAGTAGTGAAGAAATATCATATTTGGATGTTCTTATTAAGAAAGATATTGTGAATAACAGTTTTACATCTCAAATTTATCGAAAAGTAACTTACTCGAACACATTCTTACACTTTACAAAAAAACCTCCCTACACACAAAAACGAGCTGTCATTAAGGGGCAATTTATGACTACTGTAGGGGATATATTCTTAGAGGAATGTGAGATTTTAATAAATATGTTCTTACAGAGAGTTTACCCAAGGAATTTGTTAGAGTAACTAAGTAATGAGGTTATCCAAAAGCGTGCAATATGTCATTTTAATCTCATTTTGGGTGAAAAAATAAATTATGGTGATTTGGTAACAGATGACACAACCACAGAGTCAAGTGTTTCCTTTGAAACTAATGTAATTGCTGGGGTGACAAACGCCACCCCAGCAGGTGTGGATAATGTTGAAAGTAATTTTTCAAATGCTTTCATTTCCACTTTCAGTATGAATAGTGACCATATTAGGAATATTATGTTTAAAAACTGAGAAATTCTTGGAAGGGAAAATGACATTAGGAAGAGATTAGGCGATAGACCTACCTTTGTATATAAAAAGGAGTCTAATTTTAAGTGCACCTTTGAAAGAGTACTAGAACCTAGAACTGTTGGGCATATGGTAAGATGTGGTGCTTGTGTTTTTTGTAGGTATGTCATGGATATAAGTTCGATAATAATTAATGACTACCATATTAAGATTAATGGGAAACCTAGTTGTAATTCATCTGAAGTGGTCTGATGCATTAAATGTTCATCTTGCCCATGTTTTTACATGGGCAAAACAGAACACAAATTAAAGAGTAGAATGGCCAAACATTTTAGTGATATTCACCTGAAAAAAGATACAAATGCGTTGGCAAAGCATATTATGACCAATGAGGGGCATGTGTTTAATTTGTCATGGCAACTCCGTTTAAATGCCCGATTTTGGCCGGGATTGAATGGGGCAGAATCTGTCAAGTGCTTACTTAAACTAAAAGCTCTACATAGATAAATGTATACAATATTTTATTTAATCATGTGATTCCTATCTTATATGCTGTTATTATTAATGTATTGAAATGTGGAACTTAATGTGTTGTATAGGAAGTAAGTTTTGGAGGGGTGAGTTTATAGTTCAATGGCTGTCATTGGTATGTGTTGAGAGGGGGTGTTATTTTTTTACAAGACTTGATTGAATGCAGGGTTTTTAAATTAATTTGCTGTGTTATGCATTTTTTATCTGATGAAGTTCCTGGTAGTAAATGGTGGGAACAAAAGTGCTTATGTTCTTGTGGTTTTAGTGTATAGTTCGAATCCACTGGAGTTTGTATTTTAAGGAAGTACATTTGTATTAAACATACTGTTGGTTTCAATGAAGACGTCTTGGTTGCTTTTTTAACGAGTGACGAGTTTGTTTTCATTTACATAAATGCATGATTGTCTACGTCATAAGGGATAATTTAATAAACATGTTTCTTATTAAAAAAAAAGAACATAGTACAGGTTTGTAAGATCTTACTATAACAGTAGTTGTCCTTCTCACTGTTGCAGTATTCTGTCCCTCCCTCCTGCTCCCTATTTTCTTTTGCCATACTTCTGGCTGAGGGTTCCTTTTCCACCCTTATGTCCTTCTTATTCCCTTTCTAGATGTGCATGTTATTGCTTTATCTGGGTTAGCTCCAGTTTCCTGGGAGATGTCAATTTTGAGGATTAATCATCAGTATGTCACATATGTATCTTATGGCTTGCACATAGGACATGTGTCTGACCTACAAAGCCTGGAAGATGTAAAGGCTGTGGTATACTGGCCAGACATTAAACTGTCCACAGTAGGATATCACAAAGAGTAAAAAAACTGCAACAGTTAGAAGTAGGACATCTAATGTTAGGGTAAGATTTTACACAACTGTACTTTTTAGGGATGCCCCCTTCCCTCAAAAATGCAAGAAAAACTTTTGCTATCTATTCTGAAAGAGCTACTATTGCAAGGCTCAATTCAACGAGTACCCACAAAAGAAAAGGCCACAGGGTTTTACTCCTACCTTTTTCTTGTCTCCAGGAAAGAAGGTACCTGTAGGCCCCTGCTAGATCGCTCAAGACTTTTTACTGGTTCCAAAATTCATGATACTAACCTTTCAAAGTTTACTGTGCCTGTTCTTCCTAGGGGCATGGAACATAACTGGATTTGAAGGATGTCTATGTGTATGTTTTTTCAGGAACACAGGAAATTATTCTCAGGCAGGTGGATTGCATTAACAGTTTTGTACCTCATCATTTTATCTACTGTTCCCAGAGTTTTCACCAAATGTCTTGTACCAATCATTGCTTTTTGCAGAACTTTGTCTGATTCAGACAAAGCTTCCCCTAGAACTTCAGACAGCTATGCAAATAACCATGGATTCCTTTCAGAACGTGGGACTAACCCTTAATCTCCAGAAGTTACATCTCCACCCCAGCCCCAGAACTACCTTCTTGGGGCAGTCATAGACTCAGTTCAGCATAAGGTTTCCATCCCAGAGGACAAAATCAGATTTCTTTCAAGATACCTCAGAAGTCTGTGCTACAGCACACCATTACTGCAAGAGAATTTCTCATGGCCTGGAGTTACAAGGCTTCTTGCATTATAAGTATTCCCTTGGAAAAACAACATATGAGAAAGTTACAGTAGTGCTTTCAAAAAAAAACACTTCGATTCAGTATCTACAGCCCCTAGAAGCAATGATACCTCTCTTCCCATGTCTAAAAAGATATCCTATGCTGGGAAGAAAGTGTTCACAACAACCCAGAGGCACACTTCCTTGTGCAAGACGCAACAGAAACCCTGACAACAGATAGTTTCATCAAGGCAACCAGAGGCCAGTCTGATACACTTCAAAGTCCAGGGGATTTCGGACAGGCAGAAGCAAAACAGCACATCAGCTTAAAGGAAATGATGGCAGTCATCACTGGTATGAAAGTATTCAAAGACAAACTGTTTCCAGAAACTCTTCAAATATAGATAGACAATGCTATAGTCATGTGGTACATAAACAAGCAGGGGGGAATGCCCATTTACCCTCTGTGCAGACTGGCTATGGATGTCTGATTGCTTGCTCAGAAATTCAGTGCAACAACCATAGCATCCTACGTCACTGGTCAGGACAACCTGCTGACAGACTCCCTGAGCAGAGCTCACTTAGACTGCAGTGAATGGATGTTAAAAATTGACATTTTTCTGAATCTCATACACCACTGAGGAGTACCAATCACAGATCATTTTGCCTCAGCAGAAAACAGTTAAGCATATTCTGCTTGAGAGTCCCGCAGACAGGGTCATGGAGAGCAGACAACTTTTTTTTTTTCAAGTGGACAGACCTCTTCCTCAATGCCGTTTCATCTGTACCCCTTATGACAAGGATACTTTTGAAGTTGGGGTCGGAAGGGCCCAAAAGTATTGTAATTGTTCCCTTTTGGCCAGGCAACATTGGTTCTCCTTTCTCCTTCAGTGAAGGGTATTGTAATTGTTCCCTTTTGGCCAGGCAACATTGGTTCTCCTTTCTCCTTCAGTGAAGGGGAGGGGACCAAACCACTACCACTAAACGTGGACCTCCTGACCCACAATAAGGGTATCTGTCATAGATTCCAGTCTGAGCACTCTCAAGCTAACAGCTTAGAAGATTGTGACACCATGTCTTACTCTTAGGATGTCTTATCCATCCTGAAAGAGGCTAGAAAACCAAATACTACAATGTCATATCTAGTAAAATGGAAAAAAGGTTTAATGTCTGGTGCTAGTCCGGTGGTATTTTCTCTTTCAAACAAACCTAAGTCTCCCCTCCTTTTTATTCCCAATCCCACATGAAACAATTTCTGAAGGAATTGTAAACCTCAGGCCATAGAGGAGGGAACCTGTTCCCCCCTGGAATCTTAATTTCATATTTGAAAACATTTTCTCTGCCACCCTTTGAACCACCAATTTCAGCCTCTGTCAGACTATTGACATTGAAAACAACTTTGCTTTTGGCACTCACTTCAACCGGATGTGTTTCTGAACTTCATGACATTATGTGCAAGGAGTCATTCTTAGTCTTTCACAGGGACAGTCACCCTGAAAGCCAGTCCCTCCTTTGTGATCAGGGTGGTCTCAGAAATTTCTTTAAACCAAGCCATTCACCTCCCTGTATTCTTTCCAACCCCCAAAACATGGAGAAGGGTATATTGCACTCTCTGGATGTACACAGACAATTAAGGTTTTACTGCCACAGGATCAACTTCCCAAATAGATCAGACCAGCATTTGGTAGCATTTGCAGGGGGCAAATAATTCCCAAATAGATGTGAAATTCAGTTCTGGTTTAACCAAACAATCCAAAAGAAAGAAAATTAAACCAGTGAAGAAAAATCCACTTTAATAGTAGCCTTCTATTAAAGTGGATTTTTCTTCATTGGTTTTATTTTCTTTCTTTTAAATTCCTGGAAAGGTTAGAGCTCATTCCACCAGACAGAAAGCCAACCTTGTTTCATTTTTAAAAGGGTTGCCCTCACAGGCCATTCTAGAGCTGCCACACGGTCATCTCTTTACAGCGTCACTAAACATTACCACCTTGGTCCATCTCAAGAGCAAGAGCTAGATGTTCTTCGTTTTCCATTGCTGCAGTCCTAACTATTGGGTATAGTCCGCGTCCCGTCGGCCCGAATACCAGAGTATAAGGCTGACGTCGGTCAGGGCGCATTAGACTGACGTCAGTACGTCAGGGTACTAATGCGCATGACCGACGTCATATCCTCAGTCTTTTTTGCCGCATGGTCCGATGCAGAAGCAGTTTTGCGAGTGCAGGTTGGCGTTCTGAAATATTTCCGAAACCGGAGTTTCAGACCGAAACAGAGTTGGCTAAGTACCCCGTTGGGGAACATTTTGGTTTTTTCTTGCCTCAGTATTTTACCGGATGTCAGAAAAAGTGAATAACTGTATTTCTTGTGGGAAACAGATACCTCATAGGGATTACCATACCTTGTGTATACCTTGTTTAGGGCCTGAGCACGACGTTGTTGGTTGCCGCTCTTGTGCTAGGTTTAACAAACGCACTATTAAGAGGAGGTTAGACTGTGCCAGGTTAGTGTTTGGAAAGCGTTGCAATTATAAAATGCCGTCGGATGCTCTGACGCCCGCTTCGTCCAAGAAGCGCAAGGACAAAACAGTGAAGCCTAGGGTTGATGAACCGGCAGTCCCGGACGTCGGTTCTTTAGAAGGCTCAGTGGAGCCAGAGATTTTGCCAGGAGTTTCCATGGAGTCTCAGGCAGAAACTTTACTGTTACAGGATGTGCCTTCTCAGGAGGTAGGCCAGGCTGAGGGGGCTTCTCAGGTAACTGTTCTTCCCTCTCTTCCCAAGGTAGTTAGAGCCTCTCCTTCTGTTGCCAAAACTTCTTTGAGAGGTAGGCCTAGTTCAGCTTCAGTGAGGGCTTCTCCTAGCATTTCGGGTTCTGTACCTAAGAAACATATGCTTAAAATGGCAGAAGATTTGATTACTATGATTAGGGGTTCTATGCCCCCGCCTGATAGGAGGCCTAGGGTGGAACCAGAGTTTGATAGTTTTGAACAGTGTTCAGAGGCTTCTGAGTCTTCTGCGGAAGACTTGCAGGAGTTTCCTACTTATTCTGATTCTGATGTGGATGATTCCACTCCTACAGCTTCTCCTCCTGAGGATTTCTCATTTTCAGAGACTCTGCATTCCATGAGGGAGCACTTTAAATGGGAAGGCCAGGATTACTCTGATTCCAGGAAAAGGCTTAGGGAATTCTTGTTTTTACCCCAGCATAGGCCCTTAGCTATTCCTCCTGTGTTGAATGTGGTGGAAGATGTTTTTGCAGAGGCTTCCCTGAACCCTGACTCTTTGCCTCCTGCTCCTGTTAAGCCTGATAGGTATTATAGGGTGCCCGAAGCTCATAAGTATTTGTTTAAGAGTCCTAGGGCGGACCCAGAAACTATTTCTCAAGGGCCTAAAGGTGTTAAAGCTTCTGTGGTTAAAAATCCTGTTCCCACTGATAAAGAGGCAAGGGCTTTGGATAGGTGGGGAAAGAAAGTGTATACTTCTTCCACTCTAGCCATGAGAGCATTGAATTGTCAGTTTCACATGCTAAAATATCAGAATTATCTTCTTTCACAATTGAAATCTAAGGTGGATGCTTTGGCGGAAGGTATTGAGTGTAAAGAGTTGCTGGATTTGGTTCATGTGTCTGAACAAGTGGGTAAGCATTCTTTGCAATGTGGTTTTGATGCTGTACAGGCCTCCTCGAGGGTGGCTGCTACTAGTTCTGTTCTTCGCAGGCATGCCTGGTTGAAGGATCAGAATTTAGCTGAGCATGTTAAGACAAGGATTTTGGATGCTCCTTTACAGTCTGATGTGTTGTTTGGATCGCCTGTGGAAGCAGTTTTAAAGAAAATGGAGGACAAAGCTAAGTCTATGCAAACTGTTAAAGATTTTTTGCAGGTGCAGCCACCGAAGTTTAGTAGAAATTGGCCTGCTAAGGGGTGGACATATCCTGCTTATGATTCCCAGTCTAGGGGTAGGTCTAGACGTGGTAGGGGCAGGGCTCAAGGTTCTTTTAGGCCTAGAACAGGGAGTTCACCTGCTCAGACTTCTGGTGAGGGCAGGGGTCAGTCCTTTCGTAAACAGACCCAATGACCTGTCTTTTCAGCTGCCAGTAGATTCCCGTCTGGCAGCTCCTTTGGGAGGAAGACTGTCTCTTTTCAAAGACAATTGGGATTTAATTACTCAGGACAAATGGGTGTTGGATATCATTCACCACGGTTACAGATTTTATTTCCACACAATGCCCCCTTTCAAAGGCATGCCAGACGTTCCTCCTCCACAAAGAAAAGAGGCTCACAAGCAAGTTTCTCAGTTACTCCAGATAGGGGCCATTCAGCCAGTCCCTGTATCAGAAAGGGGCCTAGGATTTTATTCTCGCCTGTTCCTAGTACCAAAGAAGGGGAACACGTGGAGACCAATTTTGGATTTATCTCTCCTCAACACTTTTCTGGACATTCCCAAGTTCAAGATGTTGACGTTACAACAGCTTTTACCTCTGCTGGGCAAAGATCACTGGATGGTAACTTTAGATCTCAAGGAAGCTTACCTTCATGTGCCTATAAGGCTAAGTTGCAGGAAGTATCTGCGGTTTCGAGCTGGAAATTCTCATTATCAGTTCTCTGCATTGCCCTTTGGCTTATCTACTGCCCAGAGTATTCACAAAGGTTCTGGCTCCAGTGATAGCTTACTTCAGGCTTCAAGGAATTCAAATCTATCCTTACTTGGACGACTGCCTGATTCTGGCTCAAGAAAAGGAAGACCTTCTACAGCATCTGGAACATGTCATAGCAGTGCTAAGATGCCTAGGGTATTCTGTGAACGAAATAAAGTCCAGTCTAGTACCCTCTCAAGACATGTGCTTTCTGGGTGTGAGACTGAATACAGCAGCCCAGATGGCCTTTTTAACCCCGGACAAACAAAAGAGTCTATCACTTTACTTCCATCAACTATCTCATCAGTCCGTGCTGACTGCAAGGACAGTCCTTCAAGCATTAGGGTTCATGGCATCTTGTATTCTGGTGCTTCCCAATGCCAAACTGCATATGAGGAAGCTACAATGGTATCTCAAAATGTATGGACACAGCACTGCCAGGATTTGGACACTGTCATTCAAATAATACCTTGCCTTCAAAAAGAATTTTTGTGGTGGGCTCAGGAATGTCACCTAAACAAGGGACTCTCTGTGACCCGGCCAGAGGCGAGTCAGATTTTAACGACAGATGCCTCGGACATTGCTTGGGGAGCTCATCTAAATGAAAAGTGGATACAAGAAAAGTGGCCTGCCAGACAACAGCATCTACATATAAAAATGAAGGAGATGTTAGCAGTCCAGTTTGCATTAATGGCTTTCAAGGAGTTACTTCTTCCAGGGCAGGTGTTGATTCTAACAGACAACACAACTGTCATGTGGTACATCAACAAGCAAGGGGGAACACATTCTTATCCTCTATGCAGGCAAGCAATGATTTTATGGGAGACTGCGCTAAGCTTGCAACTAACTCTTCAGGCAAGGTTTCTGCCGGGAGCACAGAACTCCTTAGCAGATGTGTTAAGCAGACAAATCATGGATCCCCACGAGTGGAAACTGGATCTTCATGTATTTCAAAAATTGACAGTGTCATGGGGAACGCCAGACATAGATCTGTTCGCTTCTCCACTAAACTACCAGTTGCCACAGTATTGCACAAAGGGGTTTCATCACACAGCTTGGAAAGTGGATGCTCTGTCTTTCAGTTGGAAAAACCTTCATGTGTATGCCTTTCCTCCTCTGCCTCTTCTTCCAAAGGTACTATTAAAGGTCAGACAAGACAGGCCAAGGATGATTTTGATAGCTCCAGATTGGCCTCGGCAACACTGGTACCCACTACTACGGAGTCTGGTAAGGAAGCCTCCATGGCCTTTACCTCTGATTCCTCATCTGTTATCTCAGAAGGATGGTCATCTGCTCAATGTCAAGCTTCACTCTCTTCATCTAACAGCCTGGCATCTTCTGTGTTGACACACAGCAGGTCTCAACTTCCTCAACAAGTTTTAAATGTGATTATGGAAGCTAGAAGACCTAGTACAAGGAAAGTGTATGCAGAAAAATGGAAGAGATTTTTATTTTGGAGTACAGCAAAGAATTTGCAGGTTTCGGAGCCTAATTTAAGTGTGGCTCTTCAATACCTTACTGAGTTATTGGACAAAGGTTTGTCCTTCTCTTCCATTAAGATTCATGCTGCAGCAATTTCAGCTCACTATGATTGTGACCCACCATTGTTTTCATCCTTTGTTCAAGCAGTTTCTTAGAGGGGCAAAGAATATAAGACCCCCACATAGAGCTCCTACTCCTGCTTGGGATCTCAATTTTGTGTTGGAAAAACTTACTCTACAACCTTTTGAGCCTGCGGCTACTGCTGAATTGAAATACTTGTCATGGAAGACTGCTTTTCTGTTGGCTATTACTTCTGCAAGAAGGGTGTCTGGTTGCAGGCCCTTATGGCAGTAGAGCCATTTTTGATTTTCCATAAGGATAGGGTATCATTACGTACTAATCCTTCCTTTATGCCTAAGGTGGTTTCTAGTGTGGCTTTAAACCAAACTATTCATTTGCCTACTTTTTATGCAGACCCCCAAAATAAAGGGGAAAAGATTTTGCACACTTTAGATGTACACAGGCAATTGCGTTATTATTTGAGCAGGACTAAGGATTTTAGGCAGTCTCAGCAGTTGTTTGTTTCTTTTGCTTTGAGTTCACAGGGCAAGCCTGTGTCAAAACAAACTATTTCTAGGTGGATTGGCTTTTGCATTGCATTTTGTTATTCCCATCATGGCAAGGAGATTCCAGCTGGGATTAGGCCTCATTCCACTAGGGCTACTGCCACTTCAACAGCATTTCTAAGCGCAGTGGCAACTAAGGATATTTTGGAAGCAGCTACTTGGAGTTCAGTGCATACTTTCTCTAAGCATTATCACCTTCCTATCTACTCTAAGTCTAGGGCTGGTTTTGCCACAGCTGTTTTACAAGGCATGTTGTCAGCTCCTACTTCTTTATGATTTGCCAGCCTCCCTTACCTCTGCTTTGGGATTCTACCCAATAGTTAGGACTGCAGCAATGGAAAACGAAGAACATAGTACAGTTTTGTACCTACCATAAATGTAGATGTTCGAGGATTCCATTGCTGCAGTCCAATTACCCTCCCTCCTTCCCTCTGTGTTTAGGGGTGGTTGTGTAGGTGAGTTTACATGCTTATATTTTTGTATATATTCTTATATATATTGTACATGTTTTTGGTGCAGGTATTTTGGGCCTTGTCTTTTTAGGGTCTTCTGACATCTGGGGCAAGAAAAGACTGAGGATATGATGTCGGTCATGCGCATTAGTACCCTGACGTACTGACGTCAGTCTAATGCGCCCTGACCGACGTCAGCCTTATACTCTGGTATTCGGGCCGACGGGACGCGGACTATACCCAATAGTTAGGACTGCAGCAATGGAATCCTCGAACATCTACATTTATGGTAGGTACAAAACTGTACTTTTTGCCTCTGCCATCCTGCAGAGCCTGTTGTCTCTGAATGACATTCCTTTAAAACCACCCCACAAGCGGCTCTGGGAGTCTTCCCTAGAATTAGTACTGCAACACTGACTACGGTGAACATAAGTATATTTGTGTCTCTTCTTCCCATACTCTAGATGTTCATGTAGATCAGTTTTGCAATACCCCTCCTCACCCTCCCCTTAAATACCTTTAGTTGAAATGGGTCTTTTCACCCCACTCATCATCTTCTACACCCCCCTTCCTTGCTTCCCCTTAGGTCAGGGCTCCTGTCTCATAGTTGGGCTGGTTGTGAAGGTCGTACTGCACTATTGCTCAGTCTGGACAAGAAAGATCTGAACATGGTGTGGGTTGATGCCCTTTTTATGTCCAGATGTTTGTCTGCAGTGGATGTCTGCCAGCTGGAGGATGGTGAAAGACTCTGGTATTCTGGCCAGTTAATACTACAGCATTGATCTACTTGAACATCTACATTTATGCTAAGTGGCATAAGCATATCGGCATCAAGCAGGAATGGAAATCAAACCAGAAGTTGATAAAAATCCAGCAGCAACTGAATGTGCCAAAAAACAAAAGAAAGAATATAAGGTGAAGGACCAGATGGGAAGGCAAGAAATGTGGAAAATGCATAAATATAGTTGCAAGTATAGAAAATGTCTGGAAGAACCTCAGGTTGATCAGACACGAAGACAGGAATGGTTAAGGAGAGGTGAATTCAAACCAAGAGATGAAAGGTTAATATTGGCGGGCCAAGATAGTGGGCTGCGTACACGTCAGTTTACAAAGTCCATTGAACATGTAGAAGAAACAAACAAATGTAGGTTTTGTAAAACTGAACTGGAAAAAGTCGCACACCTCGTTGCTGGTTGTGACATACTAATGGCAGAAGGACTGTATACTGAAAGACATAATAATGTGGCAAGACTGTTGCACTGGGAATTGTGCCAACACTGTGGTACTGAAGTGGCTGAAAAACACTGGAAACGTGAGAGACAAAGCATTTTAGAGGCTGCCACATGATGTCACCCATTACCAACAGTTCAAAAGATAGATGCTAGAAAACCGGATAAAGTGGTCCATGAAAAGAAGACAAAAGTAGCATTGATCATTGAAATCGCCATACCCAGTCACTACAGTGTCTTGCGTACAGAGAGACACAATCGGGATCTGTAGGCAGAAACAAGAGCAGTGTGGAAGAAAGATAACAAGACAGTCCCAATAGTAGTAGGAGCAACGGGTCTTATAAAAAGAATCTACAATCATATTTAGATATGTTACCAATACATGTAACTCCATACAAATTGCAGGAGTCATCATTCTTGGGCACATTGCGGGTGCTGCGAAGACCATGTCTGGCTGACATCAAAGATTGAAACAGTACTAATTTCATGAACTTTAATCATACTTTTGACATGGGAATGGGGTCCATTCCCATCATGGTATTAGAAACCCAAAAGATTTGGAGAAATTAAAAAATGGGGATACAACTGCAATTTCTATTGCCATGTTTAGATGGCTGTAAACTGTCTCATCAGTTTCAGTATATCATTTATTTATTGTTTGAAGGCAAGTTAATGGTCTATACTTTATAGAATGGCTTGCAGGCTCAGTCTTAAGGAGTATAGTATTTCCTGTCATTAACCAGGTTGGTGTGTGTTCTGGATTTTCATAAAAGTAATTCTTACTCAGGGCTACATCTTTGTGTAAAAGTTTTAATACCTTTAGAAAGATTTTAAGTATTGCAGCTGGCCTGGGAATTTCAAGTTAGAAGCTTTTATTAATTTTGTTCAAGTTTCTCTGGATGTTGGTTCATCCCATTCATATCCTCTACAAAAGAGCTACTTACTGTTTCTTTTAATTCTTATATGAAATTCAGCTTCTTTATTATGTTCAACAGGGTCTTCATACATACTTCTCCAAAACGTACTTGTTTTTTCTTTTTCTAGTCGTGTTTCTAAAAATTCTTTTTAGGTCATCAGTGAATTGCTTATTTTGCACTTTCAGTTACGTGTATCTGCATACCTTCTAAGTTTTTCTCCTTGTGCAGATATTTTAGTTTATTGTTGGAGACACTGTATGATAAATCCTGGTCTGTACTGTTTGTTGCTTTTCTACATTGGTCTTCATGAGGATTTTTGATGAGCTGCTCCCTTTTCTGTATTCTTCTAACAGTGATCCTTTTGTCTTGGCTGCTTTACTGTATCCCATGATTCCACAGTGGCATTCTTCTTGTTCCCTTCCTTTCCTCTGTTACTCCATGCTTTTGTGGTAGTACCTTATCTGTTATTGGTTTAGTTGCACAATAGTATATTCTGTTTATTTCTGTTATGAATTTCTCTTGATAACCCTGATTACCGTGTTCATCTGTTTTAATACGCTGTGCCTTATTTACTTTCTGTAACCTATTTCTTTTATCCGTCTTACTATGTCTGGCCTATCACTCTGCAATATTACCTGTATCAGAGTTGCAACTGTTTCTGTTTCCTTCACTTTCTGTGGGACTTCAACTGGACTTTCATGTGAGTCTCCTACAGAAGCTTCCAGAACATCACCCTGTGGCATATCTTCTTTAGATTCCTTATGCTCCACCCGCTGCTCCTCTATCTGGGAACCCAGTAGTCCATTCACTTCACAGATGGTCTGTCACTACAGATTCTATTTGTTTAATTTCTGTCTTGCTAATCTTTTTCTTTTTTTTTTTTTTCATATCCCCTCTTTGTGATCAGATTTTTTATGTTGTGAAATTTGCCCTATCCAGATGTCATTATCTATAGTTCTCTTCAAATATCTTTGGAGTTGCTTTTTTGTGTTGATTATTCTAGCTTTATTCTTTGCATAAACATTGCACCATATCACATCTATGTTTTCTTTTTTTATACTCTTCAAAAACCTCAGTGGTTTTTGTTCTTGTATCTTTTCTCACTTCCTCTGATGCTTATTTTCACAGCAGCCCAATATTTCTTTATTTAGGTAATGTTTTTTCTTTGCTTTTTTGCATTTAGGATCATACATTTTTATCTGTATGCCTTGAAAGTTTTTCTTGTGCAAGTTTGTTTTTTTGCTCTAATTTCTCTCTCACTCTTGCTACATATCCTGTGTCTGACAATTCTGGGCTTCTGCGTGATAGTAACAATACATTTCTTCCTTATCGTCAGCAGTCCAATTTGTCAGAATGTCTCATGCTTGGCCTTTTCTGTTTTTGTGTATTTTAGTCCACCAATTCCTTCTACAGCAGGGGGCCACTCTCCCCCTGAGTATGGCGTAACAATGCATTGGAATGTTTCTATGCCTGAAGATTCTACACTGCCTTTTTTCCAGTCCTGCTACCAGTGTGTACAACAGGAGTGGGCACTTTTACTTTGTCCTCGGGCCTGGCACCCAGTCTTCTTTATTTTTTAACCTATTTTCTCCACGACTGATAAATACAGTCTAAATTTGAGGGTCATTTTGGAGAGACTTTGTAAAAACAGGGTCCACCACAAGGAGGTACTTGCCAAGATGTAAGGATGAATTCAGTTTCAGCAGTACTGATTTCCTTTTCTTGCTGATTCCATCTCTCCCTTCAGTCCCCGTCAGTCCCATCAATACTACTCTCCTTTTGTCACTGATTTTCTCTCTCCAGTTGGACTCCACAAATGACTCAGCATTGCGGGAACTTGTATAGACACAGAAATGCTCACTGTGACTTTTGAATATAAAGCAGGTCGACATACAAGGAAACTCTGCTGTTTCTTTCTGGACTGGCAGATAGCAGTGCTCATACAGTTGTATATTTGAAAGTAATGAAAGATTGTTTTGCTCACTTAGTCTGCCAGTTTCCCATCACATATAAGCTGCAGATACCGTCTGCAACTGCACCCCTCTTGCTCCCACATGAGGCATGTCCACAGTCGTGAAGGTGGAAAATCCTTTGTCCTGTGCTTAATGAGTATCCCGTTCCTGTTTAAGTACTGCATCATGTCCACAGCTGACCAAATTACTTATCAGTACATTTCACTCACCCACTGCTCTTCCCATGAAGTACTTTTTTGTCAAACGTTTCTGCAATAGTCTGCTGTCTAATTATGCTTTCACTTTTGTTATGATTAAACAGTCACCTTGGATACATCCATCATGCCTTTTTACCTGTATCTGATGAAGTGTAAGAAGTGTGATTGCATTAAATGGTTCCTTCTCACATATATCTGTCCATTGATTTTTTGTAGCACTAAAGCTTTGTGGAACTAAAACCACTCAAGGCAACAGCAGTGTTAAAGGAGATGCAAACCTTATTTTCAAATTCCTTCCCTTGTCAAAATTAAGGCTCTAACCTCTTGACACCATACACTGGGAAGTAGGAAACCATTCTTCAGTATTTGAGATACTGATGTAACAGTCATCAGAACTGAAGAAGCTGGGCAGGACTTTGATTGTAGTCCAGCCTGCTATAGTGCTACTTACACAGTAGTCCTCACATTAGACAAAACTGCATTTATGCCTGTAATTTTGAAGGTGACTGTATTTCTTTTTGTCACATTTTAGAAACTGTAGGTATGGGATGGCATCTAAGATCTTGATGTCTTGCAGGCTGGTGCTATTGCTGTCAGTGATTGTCTTACAGCTCAGCTTCTGCAGGCAGACATTGGATCACATGTTAATTCAGCAGTCAGGTCTTTAGAAATCACTCTCTGACTCTGTAAGTCGTTTTAACAGTTACAGGAGTGAGCTTCTTTAAAGGGATTACTTAAATTCTTATCTATAATTATCTCTTGGGAACAAAAGTTTTAGTCAACCTAGACAGCTGACAACTACATTGGAAATCATAATAAAAAGTAAATACAAAAAAAAAACCTTGACATCTTCACTTGAAAAATAATTTGTCATTTTAATGCTTTAGCCCTTAAAGAAAGGACTTAGAATGATTCTGATGAAGCCATTTTATTTATGGGCAAAATCATTAAATCAGTAAATTATTTTTTTCATTGAAGACATATCACTTCTCCAAAGCTAACCTTGGGTTCCTAAAACAGAGGTGGCTAACTTCACGGCACCCATGCAAATAGAGAATAGTTGCATGACTGCCGAATCATACACCAATGCACTGTACGAAGTCGTACACAAATGCATGGATCTCGCCATACCCAATAAAACCAAGACGATCCCCTCCCAAAAAAGGAAGCCAATCTGGTGGTCTCCTGCCGTAAACAAACTCTACAACAGAAGGAGGAAACTGATGCAGAATAAGGTGAAGTCCCAAGACTGGAAAAACTCCCTTATCAGCCTCAACAAAAAGTTGGGATCCCTCATCAAATCTTCTAAAGCTAGCTATGAAAACAGAATTGCAGCAGATAGTAAAGGCAGCCACAAGACCTCCTATAGTTATGTAAAGAATGTCCATGGCAATACCCAGATTTACTCCGAGCCACTGCACAATGGTACCTCCTATACCTAGCCAACTGATATTGCCAATATACTGGCCAACAGATTCAGTGCCAACTTGACCCATCTCCTCCTCCCCAATGACCAGTTTCAATACCAGTAGATTGCCAGGCACCCAGTATTACTGCTGCACAGGTTAAAACAGCACTGTCCAAAGCCAAGAATACAGCTTCTGTGGGACTTGACAGTATCCCTGGCTGTGTTCTACATGAACTACAGAGTGAATTGGCACCTCACCTGTGTGCCCTGGTCAATCACAGCCTCACCTCAGGCTTTGTCCCTACCGAATGGCGCACTGCTACAGTCATCCCTCTCCACAAAGGAGGAGCAATTACAGACCCTTGGAACTATCACCTCATTAGCCTGAGAAGTCTGATATGCAAAGCTTTGGAACACATTATCATGGACCTAATAAACAAGGATATAGGGAATCTCCAAACTCTGGATCCTACACAGTTTGGTTTTGTGAAGTGTAGATCATGCCTGCTCAACTTGGTCGACTTCTTTGAGTCAGTCACCAGAGCTGTGGATGAAGGTAAGGTGGTTCATACAGCCTGCCTTGATCTGACCAAGGCCTTTGATACCATTCCCCACTCAGGAATCATAGAAAAACTCAGTAAGCTAGGCATCAACCCCTATCTAACTAGGTGGGTTGCAAACTGGCTCACAGATAAAACCCACAGTGTGAAAGTAGCTGACTCCATTTCAGACTGCTGACCAGTCCACGTGGAGCCCCACAGGGATCAGTCCTGGGTCCTCTCCTGTTTGGTATCGACTTCTTAGAAGTCCAGGCCAATACAAAGGGACTCTGGCTGACAAAGTTCGTGAACAATTGCAAGTTGGGAGCCATTATTAACTCCGCAAGTGATGTTGACATCCTACAGAAAGGCCTCACTGAGACCAACTAGTGTCAGAACCATGGCCTTAAACTCAGTGCCAAAAAATGTGTCATCATCCCCTTTGGGAAAAACCCAGTTCCCATGAATTACCACATTGATGGTAGTCCACTGAACACAGAAGTCGTTATAAGAGCTCTGGGAACAGAGGTTGACAGCAACCTCTCTTTTGACCACCACATTGTCACTGTGGTCAGAAAGTCCTTCTCTGTGGCTCATCTCATTACTAAGGGTTTTGCATCCAGGAAGAAAGAGGTCATTGTCTCCCTCTACTCTTACCTCATTAGGCCAATCATCGAGTACAATGCGCCATTTGGCATATACCTCACTAGACACCTGCAACAACTGGAGAGGCCGCAAAAGTACCTCACAAAGAGGATCCTAGGCCTTAAACACTTGTCCTATATGGACAGTCCCAAAAGACTCCAGCTATTCTCTGTCTCATATCACCTACTTAGAGGCGATCTCTGCTTGACTTACAAAGCCATGTCTGACCCAGCTCTGTTAGAAATGCTACATCTAAAGAAATCCCAATCCGTCTGCACCACACACTCCAGAGACATCAAACTCATTACCACAATCAACAGAACGTGCTGGAGGGACAAGTTCGTAACCCAGAGACTGCCCGTACTATGGAATAGACTTTCCATACATGTCAAACAGAGCACTTCACTGGCCCTCTATAAGAGAAATCTTGATGAGTGGATGGGAAATAGAATATTCACCCCGGGGATCACTCCAGTACCTCTACCCGACAGAGGCACTGGGAACTAAGGTGGGGTGGCACAATATGAACCTAGCCGATAGGATTACCCAGGCAAAGGCTCCAGGGCCATTAGCCTAGTATACACCTATGAACCTATGGTAATGACCACACTAGGATAGCACACCTATCTCTGTTGTGTGACCTTGATTGAATGTAGCCCAGCACCCTAAGACGTTTTTCCTTAGATCATTGCTATGCCACTGAGCTGTCTTGCTGAGGTAACCTGAGCTGTAAACCTTCTGTATGCTTGTGTGTCTGGTGTATGCCCTAAACCCATGGGCTTAGAGGTACATAAGCCTTAGACTGTCTTGGCACCAGTCCAAATGCAGGATCTTCAGTCCCATCAGTCTGTTTTTCATATTGTTGTTGGCTGCTATCATTGCCTACATTAATTCAGATGTGTCCCATTGCGGAAACTTCCTTTTCTTATATATTTCATTGGAAGATTTTTTTAATGTCAACAAACAGGGAACTGTGACTGTGGTAGGTTCGTAGGTAGGTGCTAGGCTATCTGCCCGAAGGCATTTATAAGCCTAGGCGGAATGTATTGGCTTTCGCCACCCCCTAAGATTAGTTCCCTGTACCTCTGTCCAGCAGAGCCATTGAAGTGATCCCCGGGGTAAACTTTCTGTTTCTCATCCACTCGTCAAAGTTTAACTTGAAGAGTGTTAGCAAGGAGCTCTGCCTAATGTAGATTGGAATCTTGTTCCAGAGCATGGGAAGTCTCTGGGACAGGACTCTATCCCTCCAGCACGTCATATTTATTGTTGTGGTGAGGTTTAGATCCCTAGAGCATGTGGCTCGAGGGGATATGTTTTTTTTTAGGTGGAGCATGTCCATCAATTCTGGGTTGGACATGGCCTTGTATGTCAGGCAGAGATCACCTCTGAGTAGGCAGTATGCAACCGAGTACAGCTGGAGATATCTTATAGATAGTAGGCAGATATCTTATATCTACGTTATAATGGCCTCCACTTCCAGTTCGTATTTTGTCTAGGAGCTGAACATGATTACAGAAACTGTCAGATCTGTTGATCGTTTGTTCTTAAAACCGAACGTACTTGACTTTCTTCATGAAATACATACTTAGAAACCCAACATGAAAAATGCTTCATGCAAGCTAAGCCTTTCCCCCCTCTCTAATCTCAGAGATTTGGCTGAAGATCCAAGGAGACAAACCAGAAATCTTGCTGTTGACTCTCTTCTGGTCAAGGCAGCACTGGTTCCCCCTTTTTCTTCACCTAGCAAGAGACTGTCACCACATGTTATCCTGTGAAGTAGGCTTGCTCACACAGAAGATGATTCTGCTTCATCCCAGCTTACAGGCTCTCAACCTGACATTGTGGATGATAACATTTTGATACTTTCAAGCATCATTTTTATGAGGATGTGCTTCAGGTCTACCAGGAAGCGAGAAAACCTACCCCTAGAAAGTTTTACATATCCAAATGTCAACGTTATTTTTATCTAGTGTCATAAAGAATCCCTTCAGTTTTCTCCTGTGTGTGTATGCTACTGAACTGGCTTTTCCTATTGCACCATAAAGGCACACCTATCTGCCATTTTATCTTGCATACCACTCAATCTCCCTGTGCCCTCAAGAGTCAGAGAAGCTGTTTCTAAAGTGCATTATTCACTTGTAACCACCTAAGAGGGGTATTCCACCCACCTGGAATCTCAACTTAATTTTGGAAAAACTTACTTAGTCACCTTTTGAACCAGTAGCTTCTGCATCACCAAAGTTTTGTACTTGGAAAACTGTTGGCCAGTTGATCTCTCGAGACGGCTAATGTTTGGCAGGCAGAGAGGACCAAAAAAGAAAAGGGAGATATCACTTGGTGCCAGTGCTGAGCCTGCCACAGGCTTCTGTTGTCTCAGCATCATCCGTGTCAGGTGTGCTGCTGAGCACTGGATCTCGGTCACCCGACATTCATTGTGCACTCATAGCCCACTTGTTGCTATGCAAGACAGTTTATGAGCTTGCTTGTGGAAATTGTGTGGGTTGGGTTAGTATGGAAGGTCTGAGGAATGTCTCCAAGGTAGACAAGGACAGTGAATCTTTCCCAACACACACACAGACCCCTCTGTTGGAAAGACCCTGAGGCATCTTAGGCCCTCTGTGTTCTAATGTATTTTTTGTTTTTGCAGAGCGAATGGACTGGTACAGGAATAATTCAAAAAATACTTTCATTAGCAAAAGTGGGTTAGCCCTAGGGGAATTCAATCTTTGTGAAAGGCCTGAAGCTCCAAGATCCTGTGAGCAGTGGGTTCAAATGAAGGATATGAAGGATGAATGAAGCTGTCAATTATGAAGTTAAACTCCAAAGAAGAAGAGGGGTTCTTTAAAGGCAGAGAGATGTACCACTTTTCTGGCCAGGTGCTAAGGCACAATCCTGTGCTTAGTAAACTTGCGTTGGGTATAAACAAACACATGAATGGCTGTGGAATAGCTGAAGACCAGATCACATAAGTGCCTGAGTTATCGAATGATATATAAAAAAAAAAAAAAAAAACAAGGAGCCCTTCTGTTCATTCCAATGGTGCAGAGGCAGGACATCTTTCTGCACAGCAGACAGCCTGGATTTGGGAATGGACTTGGGACTGCTGTTAAGGCTTGCAAGGGGAGATCAGATGAAGCAGCTGATGATCATCTGTCCTGTCCTGGAGAGGAGTGAGGGGAAAATCCATTGCCTTGATGACTTCTAGTGAAAATCAGGAACCTTTCAGGACATCTCAAAGTTAGTACAGGGGCAGTGAGGCCTTCTCCACTTCTAGAGTAATTGACTGGCTATTACAAAAGTGACAGCTCCTAGACTGCACACTTGTTTCTACTCATCAAACCCCTCACTCCCTTGGGCTAGTAGAAAGTTACTGTTGAGGATGACTTCATGAGGAGTTGGGAGCCCATCTGACAAGAGTTTGGAGGATCCAGAGATGGATGAACACAGAAGCAAGGGAGAAACAGCCTGAGACTATGTGGGATCAGGGGAGAGTGGTGTAGGATCGGGGGGGGGGCAGAAAAACAAAACAGAAAGCCCTTCACACCCTTGATGTACACTGTGAGTTCATGCAGAATGGCATAATGACTTAATTTCATGTTGTAAAAAGATGATAACCAAGAACCAATCCAGACTTCACGAAAAAACAACAGTTCTGGAAGACCCACACACAGGAAAATGGCACCAGTAAAATTAACTATTTTATTGAGCGCTTTTGTCTGTATGTAACAAATTACTTCTTCAGAATCGTGAAAACGATACAAAACGATAGGAACATCCCTTTGCAAATCTCCGCTTCCACTCAACTGAAAACATACATAAAAATTGGGTTCTTACCAACGTTAACTGCTTTTTAGGAAAAAGTCAAGTAAAAGAAGTGCATCTAAAAGTTTGAATCCAGGGAGAAAACATGATAGAAGGGAATGTCAAACTATTGTGTCAGTCTTGTACTTCTCACCATAAAATATGTGGAAAGGAGCACAACTCAGTGTGTGGAAGGTCCCTTAAAATATGTAGTAAATATTTTTTTGCTTTAGTGTATTAAGTTGGTCAAAACTTTTCATGGAGGTGTGCTAATTGAGGCCTTGCTGGTTGCAGGTTTTCAGTCTAATTTCCAATTCCATTTTTTTGCTTCCATCTTAGTTTTGAAAACACCACATTGTCAGAATGAGGTACTAGATCAAAACCATGAAAGGTGTGCAGAGGAAGATATCTTGCTGAAAAAAATGTTTGTAAGGAACTCTGTATTTCTGTTTCTCAGAGCATTAAAAGATTCCTTGTCAATGTACAGTCCTTCTCTGCAATCAGAGCTAAACTGGTTTCTAATCTGATGCTGCAGTAAATTACATAAACTGTTCCAGAGGATTAGCATTTGCAAGTTTTTTTTTCATTACTTTGTTTTCTGATTTTAGGGGCAGATGAAGGAGTCACAGTCTCGGAATGTAAAGCTGAAGGCACATGGCATAAAACTGAGTACAGACAAGAGAGTGATCATTACAGTAAATGGGATAATCAGAAGAAGCTGAAAATTGAGATAGAAGGGAAATAGTGGAACAGGTTAAGTATGTGGGAGCGGCAGTTGAGAAGGAAAGTCTCAAACAGAAAATTAAAGCTAAAATCAGAGTGGCTATGTATGACAGAAGAATACCGTAGAAGCTGAACAAAAAGGTATACAAAACAGTGGAGTGATTAGTGGTTGTGTATGGCACAGTAACTTGGGCATTGAAGACAGAGCAGGTGAGGACGCTTGAGGTAATGGAGATGAGATGGTTGTTAGGATGCACACTGTGGCACAGAAGAAATGAGACATCAAATTAGAAGCCAGATTAGCTCTGATTGCAGAGAAGGACAAGGAGAACGGATACCAGTAGTGTGATCACATGTGCAAGAAAGCAGAAGGTGATTTGTTAAAGAAGATTTGCGAGAGACAGGAAGAAGGCAACAGGAGACATGGACAGCCAGTCAAGAGATGAACACACTGCATGAAAGAAGACTATGGTACTCTGGTATGACTATCATAGGAAGGCAGGTGAGTGGCTCTGAACTGAGAGAGAGGTTGCGACAGTCAGTGTGACATCCTCAGCCCATTTACAAATGGTTAAAGGGGTTGTTAATGTTGCTGAAGGAGTCTCTATTGCTCAGATATAGCCACACTTTACACAGCTGAGGTGCCTGAGATCCACTCAAATAAGTATAAATCATATTTAAGAATAGGTATCAGGGAGCATGCACATCTTACTGAGAGTCTGTATACATATCGTGTTTCTTTGTCAGATCGCTTGCCATTGCTCATAAGAGAATGTATGTGAGCAAGAAAGGTTCATGACAAATTGAAGAGCTTACCTGTATTTTTCTAAAGGAGCACAATTTAAAAGCAGCTTGGAGTTGATTTTAGATGGTAACAATAAGCTTTCAATACAGAAGAGAGCCAGATAATAAAAGTATAAGACGGGTACAGTAAGAACTAATGAATTTTCTAATTATTTTATTTAGGCAGTAGATTTAAGACTGGCGAGGTTAAATGCAGAGCTACTGATGACACAGGCAGAAGTGATTCACAAAAAAGAAGGGCTAGACCCAAAGTTCTGGAGTTAGAGTTATGTAGACAAAATAGTTTACAGGGAATGCATTTGGTTTTCATTTTCATGGAATTGGTCTGAGTTTTATCTTACTTGCTGGTTTCAGATTAAGAGTTCAAACGTCAAATCTCTCAAAAATAATCCATGAAAAACATTCAAAAACCACAACTCACTGCAGCAGTAACTACAGTAAATTGCAAACATGGTGTTTTGTACCAAAGAAGTAGTTCCCAATTTGAAATTCACCATTTCCATCCCACCCCCTCAAAAAAAAGGAAAGAAAATTAAAAAGTTCAGTCATTATACAGGGAGGCCACCACTAGTTATTGGCTCCCTTGACCCAATGGTTCATTTTACCTAGCATATTGTCACTTCATCTTTGAATAGCAAAGTCTTTCCATCTCTTTAAAGGAGGTGCCTCTGTAAGCCATACCATTGAAAAATCTACTCTAAATTCTGATGACCCAGACAGTTACCACTGTATCTCAAACTATTAATTTATTGCTAAAATTATTGAGAAGGTTGTGTATACACAGTTCCATTTTGAAGGAACAAAATAATTTGTGAAAGATCAGTGTTGTTGCTGTGTTTACTTCTGTCTGATTACTGCACAGAATTTGACAGTTGACCATGGTCTTCTCTGGAGTTTTCTCAGAATGATTCTGTTGCTGTCCTGGAGTGGCTTCTGACCTATCTTTCCAGATGACCACAAATGGTACTTTGTGGAGTCAGTGTCTCATCCTCCTACACTTTATTTCTGGAATTCTGCAATGATCCTTTATAAGAAAATAAAATGAGATTGTATTATTTCTGTCCACTTTGAGAACGTGATGCATCATAATCTGCTGATTGCAGGCAGAATGAGTTGAGCTCAACATCTACCAAAACTGTAATCTTATAGTACAGCTAATTAGCTCAACACAAATAATAGTATAATTTTATTTACTTATAAATCATTCCTTAAATGGTATCCTAGCCAGGTTGTATGGAGCCAGGATTTGTTTCATGCAGGAGGGCATAAGCCATGCCATGCAAAATATACTCACACAGGAATTTAAAAGGTAATCCAAGACTGACATAATACATCTCTGTCAAGTTACACTGTTTAGGAGTTAAGCAAAGGAAGTATGCATCAGCTGGAAGCAGTCAAGCTTTGAATTAGGAAAGCTTTGGTAAAGAGTGTTGCAGTAATCAAGTCATAAATAAATCAAAAAAAACAAAGGATGTACAGTCACAGTGATGAGCTCTAGCAGAAGTAAGAGCTCGATCTGAGTTTCATTCCTTAGATGAACACAAAATCTTGACTACTGAGCACATCTAGATCACCGTAAATGTCAGCCTGCCATCAATGATAATACCAACATCTTTCATTTTAATGGCAAGATCAAGCTGTACATAACACAGGGGTTCAAAATGGGACGGTCTGAGCTCCTCAAAGTTGCATGTACTGTCATGGCCACAGTCTTAGGTGTACCAAGCTTCAGGTGATTACTGTGGTCCAAAACTATATAAAGATTAAGACTTAGTGAATATATGACAGACAGAGTCTTGAAGGAAACCAAGGTGCAGCTACGTAACATCCAAAAGCAGTGACAGCAAAGACGCCTCACTCAAATCATCATACATATACCTGGCTGAAGAATGTTCATCTCCTCTCCCCCAGAACATATGGGCTGATTGGGTACAGATGAAGGAGCCACTGGACAAGGTTCTGTAGGGATGAAAAAATAAACTTTGCTAAACTAATGCAGTAAATGAAGCCTGATATTTTAATATCCCTAATTATTTTCTGGGAATTAAGGACATTTCTTCTTGTTCCTGACTGTTGTACAAGGGGCAGTGATACTGATAATGATTTCTTGTTGATTTTTTTAACTCATGGTGATTTTACTTTCTTTTTAGTCATGATATTAATGTCTGCACACTTTGAGTAGGTAATAAACAACATGTTTAAATGGATTACCTTCCTTTAAGAACATATAATTACAGATGGCAATTCTCTAGAATCAAAGCCCTTTGGGGGTTGCAACTGATGTTACTCGTCTGCATTTTCCTTCTCAAAGATATAGTAATGTTCAGACATTGTACTGTGCTTTCAGAATGTGATAAATAAATTAGACCCTGCTCCTCAGCCTAGACCGAATGAGCATTCAAAAAACTAAAGCTGCAGTGAGTTTCGTGGTCTGCTAAAAAGATCATAAGCTACTTTCTACCTTTGTTAAGAAACATATCAGCTACTCCTGTGGACATGATTGCTCTGAATGACTTTGTGTATGGTAAATAGCAAGCAGAAGTCAAAGTACCTTTAATTGTCCTTTTACAGGAAGATGAGGTAGCCAAGGCAGACTGTAAGATTATAAATATTGTGACCATCTATACCAAACTATGTATGAGACTACATATAATGCTACTGTTGCACAAGAAACTGTACTCTGGGACAGTTTGACTGGGCATAGGCTATTTTCAACAGAGGCCTGGAAGGAAAAACTCCAACTCGTAACTGACATGTCGACAAAGCAATCATGCATAAGCATTTTTTGCTTTCTTTTTGCCCCTGCTGCTTGCCAGTCTTACTTCTTTCACTCAATCAGTTGGTGCAGTCTTTCCCCATCATAGCCATAAGGGTTGGCTGAGAGGTGGCATCATTCATGCAGTCATCAAGGGTGGTTTAAATTTCTTTTTGTTTGCCCTATGGTCCTGTGCACACATATGGGTAAGGCTGTCAGCAGGTGACTGTGTAATGTGTTAACTTTGCTGGATGCGCCCCCCCCCTCCCACCCACCCACCCACACATACACACACTTGATTGAGGGCATTCCCAGCATACAGCCCAGCCCTGTGTCATAAAGTTTCACAGGGAGTACACCCTGGTCTTTGTCAAGGGTGATCATGCCTGTGCATGTGCCCCTTGAACATGTGCATCTCTTTCTTCCTCAACCCTGCACAGTACCTCCAGCAGTAGGTCATACAGTGAGCTCCAGTCGACTGAGTCATGGTGAGGACTCCTCTCCTCTACCCCCATTGGACATTTGAGTACAAAGCAAGCATACCTACAATGAAAAAAAAAACCTTGAGAAAATTCACTTGATGGTTATGCATTCAGGGTAATGTTTACATATAAATGCACCACACTAATGTTTCGAATAGAAATTAAAAATATTAAGAAATGATGAAATAAAATCATGCAGCATAAAGGTCAGAATGCTAATATAGTATTAGTGTAATGTAAGAAGGAGAGAGAGAAATTATAGTAGTGACTTGAAGATATTAGATAATACTAGTTCATTACCATAGTAATGTTATTTCAGTGTTGGCTCATTACTATAGTCGTGTTGTTTCCCTCAGTTCAGAATAAGAGGATGTTCTTCATGTTTCACTGTTGCAGTCATTACATTTGGGTAATCTGCTTGCAAGTTGCCGTCAGTCAGCCTGATTAACAGAGTCTTGGGTCCTGCATCAGTTGCTGTCCCTTCTTCCATGATGTCAGGTCGTCAGGGGTATAAAACATGCAGCCGACGCCATTACTTCAGTCTTTCTTGCTTTGCGGTGCCCAAAGCAGAAGCAGTTCACAAGTGCCAGTCGGACTCATGAAATTTTCCTTTTCGAGTTTCAGAACCGAAGTCTTTAACTAAAAGCTAAGTACCCTGTTGGGGAAACTTTTTCTTGCTCCTTACTGATGTCAGTAAAAGTTAATAATTGCATTACTTGTGGAAAGCAAATGCATCATAAAGATTTTCATTCGTACTGTATTCCTTGCCTAGGCCCTGACCACGACATACCTTGCTGTCGGTTTTGTGCTTTATTTAATCAGCGCACCATCATCTGTATATTTTTGCCTCTAAATATTTCGGTTCTCGGTTTAATTATCCAGAAATGCCATCGGTTAACCATCCAACTACCGGGATTCCAAAAAAAACACAAAGATAAAGACAGAGACAGGCTGCTGAGGTCCAAAACTGCTGACGATGCTTCTCCTAAGCCAGTTGCCATTCACTAGTACTCAGTGAGGCGCTTTCGCAGCCCCTGATACCCGCTACTTCTGATTCGCTGGCCTCTGCTGAGACCCATTCGGAGTCAGGTATGCCGCAAGATACTTCAACTATGGAACCCGCGGATGTCTCTACCTTGGATGGGTTCGGAGCCGCTGTGCAGGCACCAGCTTCTGAGGGTGTATTCAGGCCTACGGACTTGCATATTAAATCAACACCGCCTTCATTACTAAGGCCTAAATCTTGATCCATGTCTAAAAAAACCAACACCCAGGCCACATGCTGAGGCCTCTATGTCTAAAAAACAAATAATAAAAATGGCTGAAGATCTAATAACTCTAATCAGGGGTAGCCACCCCACCCCCTTCTAAGAGGCCTAGGGCTGAGCTTGACTATGAATCTTCTGATCAGGATTCTGTTTTTTCTGATTCTTCTCATGGATTTGACTTTACCTACTTATGAGGATTCTGATGCAGAGGACTGTATTCCCTCTGCTTCCCCTCCTGAGGATTTTGGGGTAAAAAGGTTTACACTTCAGCAACATTGGCCATTAGAGCTTTAAACTGCCAATTTCATATGTTAAAATATCAGCAACATGTTATTGGACTGCTTAAACAGAAAATGATATTGATTCCTGACTGTGTGGAAAATAGACTTACAGGATTTAATGCATTCTGCTGAACACCGTGGAAAACGTACTTTGCAATGTGGTTGCAGGGCTGCTGTTACTGGGTCTGTGCTTAGAAGGCATGCATGGCTTAAGGAGCAATCTTTGCCTGATCATGTTAAAGCTAAATTGTTGGATGCTCCTTTAAATCAGGACCGCCTGTTTAGTAACAAGGCTGAAGAAGTTCTTAAAAAGGAAGATAAAGCTAAATCTATGCAAACTGTTAAAGATTTTTTACAAGTTTAGCCTCCTAGATTTAATAGGCACTGGCCCTCTAAGAATAGGTCCTTTCCAGCCCCTTCCAGGTCTTGTCAAGCCAAACCCAGACACAGCAAAACCCCCCAGGTTTCAATCCCAGGGGACTCACAGAACTAAGCACTGGGGGGGCCTCCACTTCCAAGTCTGGGAATAACGAGACTCCCCCCTATGGTAAACTGTCTGAATGACTTCCTTTTAAAATTTTCAAGCACTTATCTTCTGACTGCCCCTTTGGGGGGAAAGATTGCTCTTCATGCAAAGAACTGGGAACTCATTGCCCAGGACAAATGGGTTTTAAATATAGTGTTCCAGGGATACAGATTTCAATTCCACACATTGCCAACGCCAAATGGGTGGCCGGACCTACCCCCAAATCAGTGGGCAGAGGTGCAAAAACAAGTACTTTCTCTGTTAAGCATGGGGGCTATTCAACTGGTACCAGAAGAGGAAAAGGGACAAGGTTTCTACTCAAGACTTTTCCTGGTACCCAGAAAAGACAAATCATGGTGTCCTATCCTGGACCTGTCTATTCTAAACACCTTTCTGGAGATTCCAAAATTCAAGATGCTGACTCTTCACCAATTACTTCCTATGCTAAGCAAAGACAACTGGTTCGCAACACTAAATTTAAAAGAAGCATACCTGCACATCCCAATCAGGGAATCTTGCAAAATATACCTACGCTTCAAAGCAGGCTACACGCACTATCAGTTCTCTGCACTGCCCTTTGGCTTATCTACTGTGCCCAGGGTATTCACAAAGTGCCTAGCTCCATGTATTGCATTTTGCAGGCAAAGAAGTATTCAAATATACCCATACCTGGACGATTTTCTGATTCAGGCAGAAAGCCAGGGCATACTTATAAATCATCTGGCCTTTGTAAAAAGGGTTCTAACTTGTCTGGGTTACACCATAAACAAAAAGAAATCACAACTGGTACCCTGTCTACAAATTACATTCCTGGGAGCAAGCTTGAATACAACTTTCCAGATGACTTACCTCACGCCAGAAAAGCAAATTCATTTGAGAACCTACTTCAAACAAGTGGCCACAAAAACCCTGCTATCTTCTAGACAAATACTGCAAGCTTTGGGGTTCATGGCCTCCTGCAATTCTTCTAATTCCACATGCAAGACTGCATATGAGGAAACTACAGTGGTATCTGAAAAGCCTATGGAGTCAACATTCTCACAGCCTAGAAACTATGATTCCTATCATACCTTGCCTACGCCTAGAGTTTCTTTGGTGAGCAGAGGCCTGCCACCAAAACAAGGGACTACCTTTCACACCATTCCCTGCCATCCAAACCCTAACAACAGATGCATCAGACTATGCATGGGGGGTGGGTTCAGGCACCTAGGCAGCGAGATGTTTCCCTGTGGTATAGTTGACTTGGGACACATGGCTGAAGTGACATTCAGCTGCAGAGAAATATTGCTGTTAGCAAATTCCCTGTGGGCAAAGAAAAGCACACACTGCCATGCTCACAGCTTTAATAGCCAAATGCATGGCAGCAGAAGAAGTAATGAGTGTTGTGATCAGTGTACAATACATACTTGTAGAACTACAAAGAAGTGTGCCACAGCATGGAGGAAATCTTGCAGGCTACTGTAGTCACATTTATGCTCCAGTATGCGTTTTAGGTAATGTTTCCTAGACACTGTGAAGGGGATAGTGGTCCACACACTCCAATTATAAAGGCAATGTCCATTGTGCTCTGCATTTTTACTGCCACTGGTATGCCCTCTGGCCAGCCTGCTGCTGATGCCTACCATATTGCCTGATGTCTCATGTTCCCTTGGGGACCATGGACATTGTTTTCCCCCTGTGCATTTGGTTATTAAAGCTATGGGCATGGCAGTTTGTGTTTTTCTTTGCCCACAGGGAATTTGCAAACAGCCATATTTCTCTGCAGCTGAATGTCACTTCAGCCATGTGTCTCCAGTCAAATGTACCACAGGGAAATGTCTCGCTTCCTAGGCACCTGAACCCATGGGGGGCTCATCTGGCAGGGAAGTGCATTCAGGGCAAATGGAATCCAAGTCAAATGCACCTACATATCAGTCAAAAAGAAATGTTAGCTGTACAGAATGCTCTGACAGCCTTCAAGGACTACATTCTTCCAGGACAACTAATGGTAAAGATGGACAACACCAGTGTTATGTGGTACATAAACAAGCAGGGGGGTACACATTCTTACCCCCTCTGCAGACTAGCTTTGGCATTGTGGAACACAGCCTTGAGCTACCAATTGCACCTACAAGCTCAATTCCTGCCAGGAAAATTAAATACCCTGGCAGACGGACTAAGCAGAAACCTCATGGACCCACACGAGTGGAAACTGGAACCATGGATTTTCAGCATGTTGACAAGCGAATGGGGGAGCCCATATATAGACCTGTTTGCCTCCCCCCAGAGCTACCAATTGGACAAATTTTGCACAAGGACTCCACACAAACAAGCCTGGAAAGTGGATGCTCTGTCCTTCAGCTGGAAAAACGTATCAATCTATGCCTTTCCCCCGCTGCCTCTGCTCTCCAAAGTACTACTAAAAATCAAACAGGACAAACCAAGGATGATTTTGATTGCTCCAGACTGGTCGTGCCAACACTGATACCTCCTCCTGCACAGTGTGCCACTGTTATCTCCTGGCACCTTCCTCAGACTCCTTCCCTGCTGTCTCAGCAGGAGAACCAGATTCTGCACCCTCAGCTTACAGCACTGAACCTTGCAGCCTGGCTAATTACTTAAACTCTCCTTTACCATCCCTCAGCAAACCTGTGATGGATGTCATCTTAGAGGCAAGGAGGCCTAGTACTAGAAAATCTTATGCTGAAAAATGGAAAAGATTCTGTGTTTGGAACCAATCTCAAGGGATGAGGACAGCAGTGCCCAATTTACCTCAGATTTTACAATACTTAACTGAGATGCTACAAGGGCCTGTCTTTTTCCTCCATTAAAATCCATGCCTCAGCCATTTCAGCTCATTATAAATCAGAACCACCCCTCTTCTCTCATCCACTGCTCAAGCAGTTCGTCAGAGAGGCCAAAAATTTGAGACCACCCAGGAGAGCTCCAACCCCAGCCTGGGACCTTAACTTTGTATTGGAGAAACTCACTCTACCTCCTTTCGAGCCAGCTGCAACTGCAGACTTAAAATTTCTTTCTTGGAAAACAGTTTTCCTTTTAGCAATCACTTCAGCTAGAAGGGTATCTGAATTACAGGCCCTTATGGCAGTGGAGCCTTTCATCATCTTTCATGCAGACAGGGTGTCACTCAGAACCAATCCATCCTTCATGCCCAAGGTGGTATCCAGTGTGGCTCTTAATCAGTCCATTCATTTGCCAACCTTCTTTCCTAATCCACAGAACAAAGGGGTATGGATACTGCATTCCTTGGATGTGCACAGACAACTTAGATTCTACTTGGACAGGTCTAAACCACAAAGAAAATCTGAACAACTGCTGGTAGTATTTATTGCAGGGGCAGAGAGGAAGGCTATTTTAAAACAAACCATTTTTAAAGGGATAAGCCATTGCATTCATTTCTGCTATAAGCACCATGGAAAACCTATCCCCAGGGGATCAGACCTCACTCCACCAGGGCTGCATCTACCTCTACAGCCTTTCTCAGAGGCGTTCCTACCAGGGTCATCCTAGAAGCTGCTACCTGGATTTCTGTACATAGTTTCACCGCATTATCATTTGCCAATTTTCTCTAAGTCCAGAGCTGGCTTTGCCACTGCAGTCTTGCAGGGCCTTATAGCTGGCCCTAATGCTATTTAAACTCCTCCTCCCAACCATAGCTTTGGGAATCTACCCAAATCTAATGACTGCAACAGTGAAACACAAAGAACATAGTACAGTTGTGTACACTTAACATAAATGTAGATTTTCGAGTGTATTCACTGTTGCAGTCCTGGTTACCCTCCCTCCTGCCCCCTAGCTTCTTTTGGCTATACCTCTACTTTCCTTTACTACGCTTAAAAGCCTTTTTGGTGTATTTGCTTTTTTGTTGGAAGTATACCTTTGTGTTTTTATATTTAATTGCTTCCCATTAGGGGGGCACCTTACATCTGGGGTAAGAAAAACTGATGTAATGGCATCGGCTGGATGTTCTATACCCCTGATTACCTGATGTCATGGAAGAAGACAGCAACTGACACAGGACCCAAGACTTTGTTATTCAGGCCGACTGAGGGCAACCTGCAAACAGATTACCCAAATGTAATGACTGCAACACTGAATACACTCGAACATCTACATTTCTGGTAAGTGTACACAACTGTACTTTTTCCAGTTTGATTCCCTATTGTGGTGCCGCCTGTGTGGAGTCTGCATGTTCTGCCTATACTTATGTATGTTTTTTCCCCACATACTCTGGTTTTCTCACACATGCCAGAGATATGCAGTAGGCTGATTGCTGACTCCTTAATTTTCCTGAGGGGTGAGTGTGTGTGTGTGAGTGTGTGTGAGTGTGTGTGAGTGTGTGAGAGTGTGTGATACAGAAGAAAGGCCTGGCTATCTACTTCCATTCCTCTGCTTGCTTATTAAACTCTTGAGTAGAGGCAGCTGTTCATGGGGTCACTGTAGAAGAAGGATATGATTCATGAATATGGAAGAATGGAATGTTGTTTGTCTGGTAAATGGATAGAGAAGTATGACTGTTAAGCAGCAGGATAAAAAAGGTAGGATAAACGAACTAAGGAAATTAAATGTTTTTATACAGAAGATAGATGGGATTTTAGATGGTGATAGAAAAAAATGTACCATAACATTTTTCCTGAACAGTGCTAGAAGTTTAAACAAACAATTCCCCTTCTTGGAAACTACAGCTATTGGTGAGGAATTGGATGTAGTCCTTATAACCAAAACTTGGTTTTCAAAACTAAATAGGTTCAGGTGTCTGCTGAATCTAGTACTGTTTGTGACATTTGAAGCTTGTAGTACAGTTAATCTTTTGTATAGAAAGGCCTAGCTGTGCTTCGTGGGATGGGGTTTCAGTATGGTCTGATGCAGCTAACGTTACTACTACAGGGCTGTGTTTATGGCATTTTTGATTGGATAATTTGAACTTTGGCTGGTTCCTATTTCTGTGCCTTAAATAGCCAGTGTTTGAACCAGTTTGTGATTGTTTGCTCAAAGCTGAAGTGAGTTAGGCCTTCTCCCCTTGCTCTGCTGTTTTCTAAAAACCTGCTGAGACCACAAAAGATAAGTGTTTATTTTCAACTGTTTTCTGCACTTCTCATTAACTGAAACAATATTTACTGCATATCCGTTTGAACTGTGCAACTGTATTTTAGGCTTAGTGAATTGAATCCTTACCTGTGTTCTGATCTTGTCTCCCCACCCGCCCAAATATTGTGGTCTTAAAGCTTGGTGACTTTTGAGTTGCCCACCTCTACTATAAATTTAATGTTGGACACTCCTCCCTGTTAAGGTTGCCAGCTTTCTTTGTGGCTAAAACCGGACTAAGGTCATGCCCCTCGCATCACCCATAACTCCATCCATTCCCACCCCCTCTCTCATCCATGTTCCGCTCAGTTTGTGACATTACCGTGACATCAGCTGATGGGAACGCCCTCATTTTCTGTTCCGGATGCCTGCTTTTAGCAGATTTCTCCCCAGTTGCCATAAACACTGTTCAAAACTCTATGTGCATACTGTCTTCTGCTTTACTTCTACAGTGATTACAGATATTTGGATTTAATTTAAAACATTTATTTCAAATTTTATAGCACAAACCACTGATGCACATTTACTAAACAAAGCAATACAGTCTCACAATGAAAACAGACTTAGCGTTAAAACTACTCTGCCTTTAAATCTCACATTCACCAAAACAGCATTGCACATTGTTTTCCCAAGTTTAGGATGATAACATTTTAAAATGTTCTAAGAAATGACACAGTATTAACAACAATCATATCTTACATCAATAACACAGACCTGAAAATGTATAGCATGGTCTGAAAATACATGTTTAGTATAAAACAATACATAATGACACAATTGGTCTTGCAGCTTTTGAAAAAATGAACCTATGCCTTTTATTGAAAGCTACTGAGCATATGCTTAATGTGGACAACTAGTGGATGGTCAGAAAACTAACAGGGTCATCAATTTACACACCTTTGCTATACCAGTCTCAGCTCTGTATGTCACAAATAATTAATCACAGCTGACCCTTGATTATAGAGCATTATATCAAAAGGCACGTTAGTGATATTAACAGGTGAGATACTATGGCAACAGGTAAGCTTGCCCTGTTGTATCATTCTAAAATATTTTAACCACATTCAACAGCTTTAAGCAACATAATTTTATAAAGGAATTGCAATAATCGCATAAAAAGACTTCAACAATAGCTATCATTTCATGTTTT